>NC_090275.1:6929090-7232121 GCF_040414725.1 Anabrus simplex | reverse complement strand
TAACGGCATACCCAACTCGTCCGATCGTGGATAATTAAAAGAACGTAATCAAGAAAATGAAAGTTATGACAACGAAATATTCATAAAGAGAGCATAGAAGCTAGTCTTTCTTATTACTATTCAAAAATTAGTTTGCACACAATTTATCTGAACTAATAATAGTGGTTTTCTTTTTGGACAAAAGTGCACATTTGTCAAGTGAAGACTTACATTGTTCAATGTTTATGGATTTGTGTGCAAAATCGTTGTGTAACATATGGACAAAATATGTTTTTGACGTCGTAATTTTGAATAATAGTCTTTTTATAGAATTGTCATTTCTACAGCAACCAGCTTTAAGTTGCCGTTTGTTATTCTTGTCACCAGTGTTTGAAAATGTGGCTAGTATATAACATTAAGGTACGACAAAGTCTTTTTCATACATTTATCGGTATTTGTAGTTGGTTTTAACGACTAAGAGCACCGTTTTCGCTAGCAGCCTGACTATTTTTGTACCTGTGGAACCTCAAGAAGCTAGAAGCTAATGGAGGACGAGTAGAAAGTAAGTACAAGGTTTCATGTCTGATACTACGCTGGTCTCTTTCCTTTACCGACCGTAGGAGATAAACATCTCCTGAGAAAAAGGTTACCGGGGCTGGAGGGAAAAGCAAGATCGCAGATAGCAGCATGGCCTTCCGGTAAAAGCGTTTACTTGTCAAAATACTGAGTGAGGGGTTGTCGCAGAGGGTAGCCAAGAAGGGACGTCGGGGTGAGGGTCGTAAAGTGTGAGGAAGGATAGCGCGGAGAAAGACAAGGACTTGGCTATCTTACTTGGCGGATTTTAATAAATAGTGGTCCGTGAGGCCCGGGAAACTTGTTGATGTATCTATTGTTCACCTTCTCTACTTCCTCTTGCTCTCTAGTGACGTGCATTTTCTCACGAGTTTAGCTTTCAAAGCACCAGACCTTCTCCTTACGAGTTTCTTCCCCAGTCATATATTGCTGATAATACACTGGCCGGCAAAATTAATGGATCGCTTGAATTTTCAAAGGAGAAACCATGTTAAACTGTGAAACATTTCCTTCATTATTTACAGTGATTTTTTTCAAGAAAAAATAATCTGAGGAACTAAGGGTAGCAATAAACAGGCAGATACCATTACGTAGATAATTTATAAATACTCAATGTAAATAATAAAAGAAATGTTTCACAATTTAACATTATTTTTCCTTTGAAAATTCAAATGATCCATTAGCTTTTACGGTCAATGCAGATTGAATGATAGATAATATATTTTACCTGGAAAAGTTAGAAACACTTTGTCCCTGCCCTGTCTTGCACTTAAACATTGCTCTAAATAGAGACTTAACCTAAAATGTTCACCTAGTTCCTACAATACTGCACTAAAGTAACAGGGCTATACTGCATTAGATAGGAAGTGTCGAATTACTATGCAGGTAATCGTGGAAGATGATGCCGTAGAATCCGTTCGGCCCACTTAGTACAGTCACTGTAACATACTAAGTAAGACTGTGTTCTTGTTCATTAAAAACAACTTCACTTCTACTAAAGTATGTAATAACTTTCCTTAATGCTGTATCGGTAACTAGGATGACGTTTACACACAAGCAAGCCAGTTGTAGCTGGTAACCACACATTCTAAATTATCTCGCAAATGACTCCTTTGCGGATCCATGTTTACTAAGACGTTTTTACTTCTAGTATCGAGTATTTACAGCTGTTTCAATTTGCGCTAACATTACGATGCATCCTCTATATGTAGTCCGTGTATTTGCCAGTTGGTCCATATTGATTTCTGTGTTATCCTTTTGGGTGTGTACTAGCCAGCGTGATTTGGTTTGCCAGCTTCCATTCATGATGAAGATGATTTTCTTGGTCACTCGCGAATCGTCCATTCGAGATTCATCAACTTATATGAGATCGTTCTTCCCAAAGATAATAAATAGGAAGCACTGGGACAAAGAACGAATTGTTATTAATTCTGAAAAATGAGAAATCCACAGCCTGTTTCCAGCCATTCGACCGGGTCAGGAATGAAATGAACGAAGGCCCCATCTAGCGGCGAGGAAGGAGTTGTGTCTGCTGGCGAAACATGTCGCACTTCTCTGGGACAATGATTAATGAAATGAAATCATATTATGGTGTGTTTCTGAAATAAAAGATAACAGGGAAAACTGGATACATGGAGAATAACCTGTCCCAACTCCGCTTTGTTGAACACAAATGTGACATGGAGTGACTGGGATTTGAACCAGGGAACCGAGCGGCGAAAGGCCGCCGCACTGCTGACTGAGCCATGGAGGCTGAATTATTATTAACACTATTATTATTACTGAGCAATAGCGGGCCTCCAGGAAGCTCTGCACACGACTACTGTTAACGACGTCACAGGTTAAGAGCCTCCTAATCCTCGCGGAGAGGTGTTGACTTACCTTGAGAGAGTTAAGTAAGTTATGGAGTCTTCTGCTAAATTAATGTCCATAACTCGCGCAGCGCTGAGTAATGAGGCGTCAAGGAGCTGGTCAACTTACTGAAACACTACACCGTGCTCTATCATCGCGCTCCCATATCGTGACCGCGGCTGACAGCCCAGAAAGCTCAACTATTGCGAGATTTCGGACAGGGGTCGAACTACTGTAAGGGGTTATCTTCTTAATGTCAACATTTTAATTATTAAATGTCAGTTACATGTTTCTTGTCTTTTCCATATTTCTGAGTTTATCTGGCATTCTTCTTACCCTACTATTCTCACATGAGGAATGAAAATCTGTCGAGATGGCCTCTCATTGAATGTTGAAGCCCGCCTTTCTAATGGGGCCGAGAAGGGCAACAAGCTAGTCACGTCTGGGAAGAAATTAATGCAGAAGAATTAGGATTTGAAGATGGCCGTGTGTGTGGAGATTGCCCTTGTCTATTTCATGTTTGTACCCGTCTTTATTCTGATGCTGACCTGTCATTCTTTTTGCGTCTGTTCATGTTGCTATCTAACTTGATTTTTTGGTCTATGTTAATGGCAGCTGGGACGAAACCTAGGAATGTTAAGTTGGAACCGCCTTACATGTATATGAGGGCACGCTATAGAAAGTACTAGGCTTGGGTGCCGCAGAGAAGTGTTGTGGCCGGGGATGCCCTTCCTGACAACTTCCTCACCCCAGCAGCACCAGGAATGAAAGCACGGTCACCGGGTTGGTAGGCAAGCAGCTAAGCCGCTACACCACCCTGTTCCCCAATACTACCACTAATCGTCGCTGGACAAAGGAAACCACTTTCGGAGTAAAGTTTTCGGAAGAAGCGCAAAACTGAACGGTTAGGAATGGCCGGCGAACTGTTTTCATCGCTTAACTAGAGCCCAATTACCCCAACCGTGGAGTTTTCTGTTCTCTTCTCAGGCAAGGCTGCAAGCCTTCACAAGACAGATGGAGAAACGTGAGTGGAATGACGAGATTTTCATCACCGAGCAACGATATGTGTACGAGTTACTATTATACTATATACACTCCTGAAATGAATGATCGAAGCAAACAAGAGCAATGCAGCAGTCAGTGGGAAAAACAAACTTTTAGAATGGAGACTCTGTGTAGTGGTAGACAAAAAACATCAAATAAAAACAAGATTTTTGAAAATGAGTAGGCTCTGAACAGCTCATTGAAAACAGTTAGAAACTTCGATAAATTGTGTGCCCCTTGAGACGACTCAACGTACCACTGCCTTGGAGGATGGAGCACCTGGACTGTTAACTTGAGATTAACCTTCAGCGAGAAAATTCTGGATTAGGATCTGACTCAAATATCCGGGTTAATATCGCTGATCATGGTTCACTTGTCTCTAGCCAGTACGTACTGCTCTGGAATCCAGATCTCCGATTACTTTTCTGCAGTCCATGCTACAGTTTTCTAGGATATTTCCATAATCGGTGATATAAAATACCTGCCTTTCATTCAATACTTCTTACCGAAACGTACTGTGTGTTAGATAACCATGAGAGTACTTTCCAAAAGACAGATATTACAACTCCTACAATAATAAAGGTTCAAAAACGGGCATACCTTGTATTACACAGTAACCACTTACTCTGTAGCTGAGAAATTAGAAGGAAACAACACACTTGATAATAACAACACATGGCCTGCTTGAAAAAGTAAATAAGCAAAGAAGGATTATCCGAAAAATTCTCGGTCCCAGTCTCAAAGATGTTTTTTGCAGACTTTGGAGCAACGTATAAGTATTTACCCACACCGCAAGATATTAAGCGTAATCCGGAAAAGATCTTCAGATTGCGAGCTGAAAGAATCTGTAAACGTTTGTTATCCTACTTAAAACGATTCCTCCTTGGTTGTGGAGATCCATAAGGATCGTTTAAAGTATGGAATCACAGAAACAGACAGTCAACTCCAAGCAGCACTCAAATACAAACTTCGACAGGTTCACCAACAAGAAGTTCCAACTCGACTGATGCAATGTCCATTCTAATGCATGGAAGAAAACACACTCCGAAAGAATGAAAATCTGATGGGCCCGCATGAAGGCAAACAGTTTATATTTCTCGGTCCTTAGGGGCCCTACCGATTAATAATAATAATAATAATAATAATTGTTTCGGGGTTATCTGTGGAACGCAGAGGTGAAACAAGGTGCGGGCTGGAATGGGTCTGTCAGAGATGAATTTAAAATTTTAAAATAAACTTTATATTTCTTTTCAGATCTTAAATTTCAACAAATAACAAGCTTTCGGGTACATAGGCAGTTGGTACAAAATAGAGAAACCAAAAGTTGGTAATTTACAATTTTTGAGCTTCAAGCTCCTAATTTAGAAGGTCCCAACATCACAAATGTTGCGTTTAGTCACATAGATTAGGAGAGATATCTCCCAAAATACAATTTTCAAGAGCACGGTTACAATTTACGGCCTTCCAGAGGCACCACTCAATGTTACACAAATATCTATTAACTAAACACAAAAGAGCTTACATGCTCTACAAATTCTACCAAGGAGACAGCGCTCCCGAACTCTTACGGTCTACTCAAGGCAACCATCATCTATTACAAGAGCGTCTCTGTTCAATACAATTACACCTTTAGCCCTCTCTAGGCACATGAATTTCAGTTTACACAGCGGTATCTAGTACCCATTATACTGGGCCTTCGTGAAAAAGAACAGGTTAAGTTACTGGCCCAAACTCAAACTTCCGCTCCTTGAAAACCAAGGTAAAAGCCCTACATGGGCTTGCAGCCCAACGATGTAGAGGCTAATCCCACACTACTAAGGTGACTAGAAGGACAAGTTAATTTATGATTTACAGGATTAAAACAGTTACAAAATCGTAGTCACCTCAAGATTAATTGAAGGGGAATTCGAGAGGGTAACGCACTCTCTATCACCGATTTACAGTTTAAGTCTTTAGGACTTACATGGAATATTATATGAGAAAGAAGAAAGTTTACATTTTAGGAATTGATGGTTACATAGTTAAAGATTGGAACCTTCCCCTCGAGTTCATCTTGCGGAGATAACTGCAGAGATAGAAAACTGGTTGCCATTACCTTGGCTGATGTTCTGCCTTCCGAAGAATGAGGACCCCCGTCTCCTCTCTTAACACACACTCAGTAATGCAGCGATCAATAAGACAACTTAACTCGAAAAGGCGTCAGCTTTTATAACCGAGAGGAAGCTTCGAGAAGGCTCTGGACTAAATCTGGATACACCCTCTCGTTTTTATTGGATAAACAAAAAGTTACAAGAAGCCTATGATTGGCTGAAAAATAAATACATGAAATTTATGATTGGTTAGAATCCCATGTTGGTGGGATGAATAAGAAGTGTTGCAAACCTTGAAGTACCAAAAATAAGAAAAGTCAATTTAGTTGAGAAAACATATAAACACGAAACTTCTTTAAATCTCTAGTTATTCCACTTTGCACCAGAGTGCATGACCTCAGTTCTTCAGTAGAGACATATATGGAGAAAAGTCCGAACTTCCTGTGATACACCAAAACCGTGACGAATAGAATAACAAGTCTGAGGACTACTCGAGTTCAAGCGCGTACCCGCCAGGCAACGCTCGAGTGGGCAAGCTCCACAGTACATATCAGCTGGTCTTACGAATGATGCCAGAGGAAACGTATTAGCCTATTTCGTAACTGATAGCCTAAGTCTTTTAAAAACCAATGACAGATTCCAATTAAAATACCACGGCAGGGTACAATTGAAAAATCACACATGTAAATAAGAGCTACTACCTTCATCACATGTTGCGGAAAGCACAGGTTCCTGGAGTGTACATGTACAGCATATTAAAACAAACACCCATGAACTATTTCAAGGTAATACTCTACTTACCACCTCATTTCGTCGGTTACCGGACATTCGAAAGCTTGCGTGTGAAGATTTGGCGGCAAATTAGGGAAAATGTGAGGGACTGCCGCTGGACTTAATGTCCATTTCACAAGACAGATATCCACTTTTTCACTATTCACTACAAAATTATCTGGTTTTACTATCAAATCATCAGAGAAATGAACATGAAAACTTCTGCTATCACGCGTTAACTCAGTATCCTTCCGTAGAATAGCTCTGGCCCATTTTTCAGATAGATATTCATCATTCGGTGGTGAAAAATATTACGCAAAATCAACTACTCTACCAAAGTCTGACTAACAGCCAGACACAAAACAGTACGGCATGCTGAACTATTAAATTAATCAAGCCACATAAGATACATGCTTGAAGTACACAACGCACAATGACCTGAGTTTTGGAACTGAAAGCAAGAAAATTCAACTTATTCACTGAAATATCTCCCACAGTAACATCTCCCGGCTTTCCGCAACTACTGGAGCACGTGTTGGATATAATCACTTGCAGTGCTTGCAGTGGCGCGACCACAAACTACCATGCTATAAAGGCTGAGTCCTCACACTTGGTCTTCTATTCGTCATGCCAAAACAAAACAAAGAAATCCAGTCAGTTTAGGAAACTTCAAAATAACATATTACTCCATCATTTGGTAGTGACATCTTTTGATCAACGTTCCAACTTCTTGTACTAGATGTTTCAATGTTTATATGATAGATATCGTTCTTCAAGGCGCTTCATTTAAATGTACGGGGTTGAGGTTGAGGTATACCTCCCGGTACAATAATAATAATAATAATAATAATAATAATAATAATAATAATAATAATAATAATAATAATAATAATTTCAGTTCTGTTTATCTCAACATATTTGTTCAATCTTAAACTTTCGTTTGCAACAAAAATTACATCTGCAAAGCATACATGCGCTTGTCAGCAATGTTGGCAATTTGAATACATTTGAACGTAAATAAATCGGGATTATTAATTTATGTCTAGATAATAATTTTGATGTGAATATTAGTTAATTTTATCACATTTGAAATGCTTTTCTTTAAAGATAAGTTCCTCATTATTATAAATTCCCTTTCATGCGTATTTACTTTAATAAAATATTTCACCATATTTGCCAGGATTATCCTTCAATAATAATAATAATAATAATAATAATAATAATAATAATAATAATAATAATAATAATAATAATAATAATAATAATAATAATAATAATAATAATAACAATAATAATAATAATAATAATAATGTAGTCACAATCATTCTAACTGGACGCCATTTAGATTGCCTGCGTGTCAATTTCAACATACTGTTTTACTCCACGAGATGCCTGAAGAACAAGAATTTGGTAGATAACGTATGGCTGAGTTTTAATTAATTTGCAACTGTATAAGTGCGTCTGCACCTTTGGAGAATGTGCCTTGCAGAAATTAAATAAATAAATAAATAAATACAAATATCAATCACGTTTTCAGTTCTTCATTTCCTTGGTTCAAAGCGCCCCGGGCTAAGAATTTTAACTCAAGCTCGGAGACTAATCTTCGGACGCACACATCCACCACAGAAACATGCGGCAGTGAATAAATCCCTCCAGATAGGTTTGACGTTACGAAGGGCATCTTGCCACAAAACTGGGCCAAATTTGCATGAGGTGGACACTACAAGAAATAGGTAGAAGTGGCTAGTGAATGAAGGAGAATTACGTTGTCAGTCAACTGAGATGGTTTGATTCTTATTAGCTGCTAAATCCCGTGCCAATCCTGCGTGTCTGACAGAGGCGGGAAACGAACTGGATTCTCGTAGGATGGTATCGATAAGCTCCAAGCGGTACGCTCTAGAGTGGGCAGGATTAAACTTCCCCTGAGAGATAGAAAAACCAAAACACGTTTCAGTTTTGTCTTTGATGACTCTGGACAAGTTAAAATACAGAATTCAATTACCCCAACGTGTGGATCTGTGGAGTAATTTGTGGCGCAGAATGACGTCACGGCTGACCAGACAGCGAACAACTCATCTTTGTCTGAGCGAGTAACAGGAGCAGCAGTACATAAATCAGGCTCTCGGGGGCGCTAGGCAACGTAACAACGATTTGCTTTGCTCAATTTTATTGGTAGTCGAAAAGAGGCAGGAAGACAGAGAGAGAAAACGAAAATCAAGACTGAAAAACCATAAAAGTCAAGTTAAAAATAAGATATTTGATAAATAACGGAGAGCTTTGCAATAAATAATCTAAATAATGTGCGCACCTGAGAGCAGATTAAAATATTTTTGTGGTACCCTGTCACGTCGACAATCGCCGCCGGTCGTATTCTTTCTGAGAATTGACCATGCTAGATTGTTTATCATTCCCATGGTTAATAGAAAGTGTTACATTCTCTTCGGATATCATAAAGCTTGTATTTTGTTGCAAAGTACTTCTGTGCCTTTATCCTACTAAACATTTTGCTGCTCGCTCATGATGTCTACTTTGATGGAACTAGATAACTAATGTTTTAACCCGTTTTACTTCAGTGAATTTAGCAACTTATCACTCGGAATGTATAAATAAACTTCACTGCTAGTCCATTCCAATCACTCTTCAGAATTTACTACGGAAAAACGTCATCACACATAAATCTTCTCCTATGATACAATTGTACAAAAAGAAAATGGAATCGTACTTTTATCAAGCCTGCTCACCTGAGTGTTACAAGACCTGTATTTCACTACTGTGTCAGTATTCATGTTGAGAACGTCTCTTAGCAGACTACCAAATTCGCAAAATGAAATTTCCTCAATTGTGCCGAAATTTGAACGGCTAAAGGGTCCAGAATTGTTTCAAGTTGTGAGTTTTGGATAGCTCAATTAAAGTAAAAACAAATATCGAAAATCACTTCCGGCCTAAATGCATTATGGGAAAAACAGAATAAAATCGCTTGTTTCTTTACTTTTTGTTTATGATGCACATCCTAGCCAAATTAACTTATTTACATAATTATTTCTTTAATGTGTTCCTTGGTTCAATACCCTCAGGCGTTTTCTAATTTTTGAAAAATGTCCACACCGAAAGTGGTTTTGTTGGTGGCAGTGTAAAGTGGTGATTGTCGGCTAATTTTATGAACTTAGATCTGTCATGTGTTATTTCCTGAATATCTTTTCCTACTTCGAGCACCCAATTGCCCAGACTAGGTTCAGAATTATTTTGGCCAATCTCATTCTGAGAATATGTCGATAAAATTTCAAACGCCTTTTCCGAAATATGTCCGAGATTTTCTCTGAGTGTTGGTACAGGTCATGAGATTTCCTTATGATCCAAATTCCCCCTGTACAGACTGGTCCAAAAATCTTTATTTTTCTTTCTTGCTGTTTTACACCTTTATTCAACGATCTGCCCCAGTGATCAGTGTTTGGGATGCATATAGTGCTTCAGACTTGATTACGGTGTTATAATGCCTTAATTTTGCATTTCGGGGTACCGATTTTTTATTACTTTTGCTCCAAGTGAGTCTGTATGCTCCTTGTAGTTTGCTTTGTTTGCTTAACGATTGAGTCCTGAAGGTTGCATGACTTCTCCCAGGTTTTTTGATTTTAGACACTTGAGATATATTTCCATATTGGGTTTTCATTGGTTGCTCATCTAGCTACCGAAGAAATCCTTATTATTATCATTATTATTATTATTATTATTATTATTATTATTATTATTATTATTATTATTATTGTATGTATGTATGTTGGATAATCAGCCCGAAGGCTGGTTTGATCCTCTGCAGCTTCGCCAACAGCTGTCATAAATAGCCTAGGCGTCACTGAAGAGGCGTACTAAGGAAACGAGGTGTGAGGTAGTTTCCCGTTGCTTTCCTCACCGAGCCAGCAGTTGCTCTTACATATCAGTCTGCCAAGCCCACTGAAATGTATGCACCAACTGACCCTATGAGCGATATTTTCACACCCTTCATAACAGGGACTGGCTGCATAAGGAATGGTATTACTAGCATCACTCATACCTCAGTCACTTTCACATTGTCAAAGCCAAGGATGAGACTGTGACAGGTCAATGAAAGTAACAAATTTGATATAGCCCATACCAGAAGACATAGTGCACTGTAAACACTACATCTCGCCAGCTATTATATAATTAAAATGATGTCGAAATAATCTCTGTGATTTTCCAATATCTATGCATATAGGGTAATCCTAAAGCGCTGGTAATAGAGAACCATAATGAATTAGTTCCCAGACAAATTACATTTCAAACAATCGTTTGATTAATGTAGGTATCAAATGACATGCATTCCCTTTGCCACAAACACATCAAAGCACTTCACTTTTAGAAACGTTCGTTCATTCGTACCTTATGGGACAAACACAGTTGATGTAATTTAATTAGCCACTTCTGTCAGATGCAGGAGAGTGGATCGCGAGCACAACTAGTTCATAAGAAGTAAGAGCGCTTTTTGTCATATCCTAAGTACTGCAGTGACATTGGCGGCTGCGAATTCAAAGTCACGTATCACTAGATGACAGCCCTTCCCACCAGTAACGGGTAGCGTTTTGTCTGCGACAGAAAATGATGCTGCACTGATAATAATAATAATAATAATAATAATAATAATAATAATAATAATAATAATAATAATAATAATAATAATAATAATAATAATAATAATAATAATAATAATAATAATGTTATTTGCTTTACGACCCACTAACTAGTCTTTTACGGTCTTCGAAGACGCCGAGGTGCCAGAATTTAGTCCCGTAGGAGTTCTTTTACGTGCCAGTAAATCTACCGACACGAGGCTGACGTATTTGAGCACCTTCAAATACCACCGGACTAAGACAGAATCGAACCTGCCAAGTTGGGGTCAGAAGGCCAGCGCCTCAGCCGTCTGAGTCACTCAGCTAGGCTATATAATAATATTAATAAAGGATGAATTCATGGGAAAAGTCTCAGAATATATATCCGCCTCTGCGGAGTAGTGGTTAGTGTGATTAGCTGCCATCCCAGAAGGCCCGGGTTCGAATTCCCGGCTCTGCCACGAAATTTGAAAAGCGGTGTTAAAGCTGGGATAGCGTGCAATGAGCCTCGGGAGATCAACTGAGTAGATGGGGGTTCGATTCCCTCCTCAGTCATCCTCGAAGTGGTTGTCTTCTCCTCCAGGCAAATGTCCAGATGGTACCTAACTTAAGGCCACGGCCGCTTCCATCCCTCTTCCTTCTCTATCCCTTCCAATCTTCTCACCCCCTCAAGGCTCCTGTTCAGCATACCAGTATCCAGTATTCGGGAGATAGTGGGTTCGAACCCCACTGTCGGCAGACCAGAAAATGGTTTTCCGTGGTTTCCTATTTACACACCTGGCAAATGCTGAGTCTGTACGTAAATTAAGGCCACGGCCACTTCCTTCCCACTCCTAGCCCTTTCCTGTCCCATCGTTGCCATTAGACCTATCTGTGTCGCGACGTAAAGCCATTTGTAAAAATAATGTCCTCCTCCTCCTCAGTTGTATCCCCGTGACCCAAAGTCTCACGCTCCAGGACACTGGCCTTGAGGCGGTAGATGTGGCATCCCTGGCTGAGCCCGAGTGATAAAACAAATCTGGAGGGTAAACGGATTATGGAAGAAAGAAACAGAGAAAGACGATGAGAATACTTTTCAATGATCTCCTCTAAAGAGTAACGCAAACAAAGATTAATCCTGAAAATTAGTAAACGAATTACATTCGGCAGGGGAGAATCAGAGAGAGAGAGAGAGAGAGAGAGAGAGAGAGAGAGAGATTTCCTATCATTTGCTGACGACCTTGCAATCTTAACTTACGACGTCTCAACAAGCCACAAACAGAACTTGATCCTAGAAGAAACAGTGGAGAAAGTCTGTCTCATGTATCACTTAATGCTGGGTGTGTTCTTCGGCATGAGGGCTCCATCCTCACAGACACGCAGGTCGCCTACAGGGAGTCAACTCTAAAGACTGCACTAGGCTTCTCCGGAGGCCACGCGCCATCATTAAAAGAATAATAGTTTACTTGCAGTATTCGTGTTCTTGAACCCCTGTGTGGCACCTCTAGGTTCCGTGTTGCAAATCCCGGTCACTCCATGTAAGATTAGTGCGGAGGCGGGACAGGTTTTTCTCCGGGTACTCCGGGTTTTCCTGTCATCTTTCATTCCAGCAACACTCTCCACTATCAATTCATTCCATCTGCCAGTCATTAATCATTGCCCCAGAGGACTGCGACATGCTTCGGCAGCCGGCACATTTCTTATCCTCGCCCCTAGACAACGCGTTGGGAACATCCTGGCCTCTGTTGTCTTCCACAGATGTATTTGAGAGACTGGTGTAAATCCATACACTTGAGATGAAATTCGAAATAACATTTGTCAAGAAATTGCTGCCCTTTCTCAGAGGGAACTACAGACGTTAATGAACAACTTCCTAAGCAGGTACCAGAAGTGCTTGGGGGCAGTACAATAATGCAATGATACTTGAAATGTTCGGTGAAGAAAATACTATCTATCAGCGAAATAAATGGGTCTTTTTTGTTTTTCAAATGTACCAAAATGCACCAAAATATATGGAATTTAAATGTCTCGGTGCCACAACTCAGAAAAATTAAACCAAAACCATCGAAATTATAAAAATAAATAAATAAATAAATAAATAAATAAATAAATAAATAAATAAATAAATAAATACATAAAATAAATACATCTGTAATTAACATACTTCAGCCAGACTAAGAAGCAAACAGGAAATACAGCTATACACAGTGACATCAGAAAAGTTAGTAGCAAATACAACGGACTCATAAAAAACAATAGACACTGAATTACATAACAAATAGAATTCTTTGAAAATATCAGTAAAGCCAAAAAAGCTTGGCCTTAAGTTATCAGGACCCACACAAGAATACACACAGAACAGGAAGACCTTTAGATTTAAAATTCAAGAATAGCTAGCTGATCAGCAGGAGGAAGCGATCAGAAACACTTGGAATTGTTTTGTTTGTTGTTCCTGCCTAATATGGAACGAATGAATTGTTTCAGTTTGTATATGTGTTTTGTACAAAATGGATGTTACCATTACAATACAATCTATACTTATAAAATCCCTAATTTTGTCTGTAGATCACAGCTATATTGAGAAAACTCTAAGGTTTCAAAAACTGAAATGCGCACCAGTTATAGATTGTTATGTCTTCTTTACAAAAATACAATAAACCTTTCACGAGTACGACTTTCGTACTTTTTTAATGAAAAATATGTTTCTATCTGCGAAGTTAATCTCTCACATTCTCCATGATAACGTAAGGACGCAACTGTATCTGTCGGTATGATGTCGAACTGCTTCTTTTGCCTTCCACAGATGTATTTGAGAGACTGCTGTATGTACCAGTTATGGGTTAAAACAATAATGGAATGATGACCATCGTACTTGAACTGTTGAGTGAAAAAATACTATCTTTCAGCGAAATGAATGGGTATTTTGTTGTTTTTCATTCTGTGGTTTATCTCTATCGATAAGCGCGAGATGGTGGCCACGATCGTTAACGCGTGAAATCTATGACACTGTGGTTCGTTGAAAATATGTTTACCATCAGAATATTGGTGGCAGAGTAGGGGACGTGATGTTATAGAATCTCTAATCACTAGATTGCGTAACAAAAGTCCGGATTAAATTTCAAACATCTCAACAGTGCTCATATGGACTGAGGGCATCTGAAGCTGTTGATGTTTACTCGATTTCGACAGGTGGAGCCCATGTAGCTTTCTCAAGAGTACGCACAGCCACAGGCGTCAAAGTACAACTGCACTAGAAGTGCTACAATACCTGCTATGGTTCCATTCGAATGTCGTATAAAACCTGGAAAGTGTAACAGTTATTCATAAGATATATTAATAATCAATTTAGGCCTAGAATGTCCAGTTACTTTATAGATAGTAATTTCGACTGTTCAAGATAGGATTATATACTCGTAATGATATTAAATTGAAGCAAAGTGAAACAAGAAAGGTGCATGTGCGCGAATGTGTTAGTGCAACCGATGCGCGAGCAATCATGTGCTGGTCTAAGTCACTGTGTAATTTACCTTCGTATGCGCCCAACTAGAGTGACCACTAGCAGCAGGTCAAACATAAAGTCCACTGACAGCTAGAGAAGGAGTGGAGGTGAGGAAGCAGAGTCCAAAAGTAATCGCGAGTTCCATTTTCGCCACGCGTGATGTACGTGTTAGCCACGGCTATGGAGAGGACAGATTGTGGGTATAACTCCTTAGTGTAGGCTCATGGCCCTTTCTAAGCTAAGGATCTCATAAGAACTCCGAAGTTGTGCCTGGTCATTGCCTAGTAGATGTGTGATCGTCGTCTCTAGGCTACTTGCGGAACGGCTAGGAATTTACATCCTTACTTCAATAATATCGTCCCTAAAACCAAGATTAAGGACACACACGGATTACCAGGCGGGATACAAATGTAATATTGAGTATTCTTCTATATTTTATTAAATAATTCAAATATTGTCAACTAACTAGCGCGTTTGAACTTATTAGCAATTTTCTTCTCTCTTCAACCTCTCGCTATGTTACTTTTTATTCAGTCCATCCTGTATTTAGTCGGATGGGCTTTACAGAACATTTGTGTTTGTGATTTAAGGTTCTGGGTTTTATTCTATCTTGAATGATTTCTTCATTAATGTCTATTTCATATAGATCTCCAGTTATTTCTTTTAGTCAATTAGTGTGATTTTTCATTGATAAGCCTAAGTTTAAAACTGTCTTTGTTATTATCCATTCAATAGGTGACCATAAAATTGTAATCGCCGTTTCCTCATTGTATCTGTGATTTTTCTGTAACTTGGTGCTTTCTTTTTCATAAAAATTCCATTTTCGCATTTTGTTCCAAGATTTTCCTGAGGATTTTTCTTTCTTGTTTTCATCTTTATTCGAGATTTGCCACCAATTATAATAGTTTCAGGTGCATAAAGTGCTTCTGTTTTAACTACTATGTTATAATGTCGTAATTTTACCTTTTTTATGTAGTTCTTTTATTGTATCTGTTCCAAGTAATTTTGTATACTCTTTGAACTTAGCTTGCTTATTTAACCCTCTTGGTTCAATAATTTCACCCAGATATTTATATTTGTCTACTCGAGCTATATTTCCCTATTTGGTGTTTAATGGTTGACTGTTGAAATTCGCAGTCCTGTTTTGGCTAATATTTCATGGAGTTTTTCTACAGACTGCATTGCTTCCTATCTGTTGTTGGATAGTATAGCAATGTCATCAGCAAATGCTAGGCAATTATGGTGAAATTTGTTTTGAATACATCTACCAATATTTATACCTTTATTTTATTTTGCCATATCCTAATCACTTTTTCCATAACTAAATTAAACAGTAAAGGAGATAATCCATCCCCCTGTCTGACTCCTGTTTTTATTTCAAATGGTTCAGAAATTTCTCCTAAACTACTTTCAGTGTTGTGTCGGTCAATGTTTACCTGATCATTTCTCTTGTCAACTTAGTACAGACAAAATTAATCATGCTTACGATGTGAAATGCTTTGACTGTCATCACGACACCTCAGTCACTCTGACCAAATCACTAAATTACTTGTTTGTAAGGAACATTCAGACACAAAAAGTGAAACAGCATGAGAGTTCTGTTCGGGGGAACTTGACTAACTTGGTAGCTGAATTGAAGGGGCTTAAGAGAACCCGACTTTTGGAGAAACGAATGATGGAATCAATACAAGATATATAACATATTTACACTGGCGGAAAACACCAAGAAGGGGTTGTGATAGATTAACCAACGATGGTAGGCGTGTTTAGGCATATGAAAGATGACGTTGATCCAAATCGCATTAGCGTGGCACTAGTAGCTGCTCCATGACGTTGCGCATCAGGTTTGCTTTAAATACGGTCTGGACTATGCGAGAGCGTTAGTTACCTGTGAGACTGGATGGCCTGATTGTGAATGGCTCATGAATGCCTTTACGACGACCAAGAGGTAAGTATCAGCAGGTCACTGCGGTTGAACGAGGCCGGATATTAGGGTTACGTGAGTGTAGATTTTTGTTTCGCGCTATTGCAGAACGACTTGGCAGGAATGTCACCACTGTGCGTGCGTGCTGGCAGAAAGTACGCTCGCAAGAAGACCGAGCTCCGGACGTCCCCGTGGCACCACCGAGAGGGAGGACCGCCGTATTCGGCGTAAGGCTGTAGCGCAGCGGACTGCGTCTGTAGCAGCAATTCCAGCGGCAGTTGGCACCACAGTGACGCAACGAACTGTTCGAAATAGGTTACTTGAAGGACTGCTCCGAGCCAGACGTCCTGCGACGTGCATTCCACTTACTCCAAGCCACAGCCGTCTGCGTCTTCAGTGGTTTCAAGCGAGAGCTCATTTGAGAATGCAGTGAAAGTCCGTTGTGTTTTCCGATTAAAGCCGGTTCTGCCTTGGTGCCAGTGATGGCCGTGTGTTGGTTAGGAGGAGGCCATGTGAGCCATGTCTGCCTTGAAATCATGTAGCAACGTCCTTTTACTATTTAACTATGTTAATGTGTCGTGCCTCTTGTCCGGGTGTAACCAAGGGGGGAATCAATGCATAAAACTGGGTAACAGTGCAGTAGTCCGCCTCTCTGGTATAGTGGTTAGTGTGATTAGCTGCCAGCCCCAGAGGTCCGGGTTCGATTCCCGGCTCTGCCACGAATTTTGAAAAGTGGTACGAGAGCTGGTACAGGGTGCAGTCAGCCTCGGGAGGTCAACTGAGTAGACATGGGTTCTATTCCCACCTCAGTCATCCTGGAAGTGGTTTTCCGTGGTTTCCCACTTTTCCTCCAGGTAAATGCCGGGATGGTACCTAACTTAAGGCCACGACCGCTTCCTTCCCTCTTCCTTATCTATCCCTTCCAATTTTCCCATTCCCCGCAAGGCCCCTGTTCAGCATAGCAGGTGAGACCGCCTGGGAAAGGTACTGGTCATCCTCCCAAATTGTATCCCCCGACCCAGAGTCTGAAGCTCCAGGATACTGCTCTTGAGGCGGTAGAGGTGGGATCCCTCGCTGAGTCCGAGGGATAAACCGACCCTGGAGGGTAAACAGATATAGAAGGGGAAGGAGAAGAAGACATTCTCCAGCTAACAATGTACAATTTCTGTGTCATGTGACTGAATTATAGATTGCTATATCAGAAACGCACTTTGCATAGTTGATGCAGAAAATAATTAATTAGTAAGTGATGTTGGGAAGAGACAACGAGAAAAATAAACACTGAAAGTACTTTACAAGCGGGGTACAAACACACCCCACATCATTTTCAGATACACAATTTTAAAATGCCGTTTCGTTTTCTTAATTTCGACTGTATCATGATATTCAGAAATGTTGATTTAACAATGCAATCATGAATGAAAAATCTACAAAAGTGTTAATGCGTATAATAATTAAAAATTCACATTCTTAGCCCTTCAGGCAAGCACCTCAATGTTGAAAATATCCTAGGGATATGAGCTACGAATTTTAGGTAAATAAAAAATAATAAATTATGGAAAAATATTTTTTATTTATTCCTAAAATTTACAATCCTTTTCTTAATCTTAGGAGCCTCCGTGGCTCAGGTGGCAGCGCGCCGGCCTTTCACCGCTTGGTTCCGTGTTTCAAATCCTGGTCACTCCCTGTGAGATTTGTGCTGGACAAAGCGGAGGCGGCACAGGATTTTCTCCGGGTACTCCGGTTTTTCCCTGTCATCTTTCATTCCAGCAACACTCTCCATTGCCATTTCATTTCATCTGTCATTAATCATTTCTCCAGAGGAGTGCGACAGGCTTCGGCAGCCGGCACAGTTCCTATCCTCGCCGCTAGACGGGGGCTTAATTTATTCCATTTCTGATCCGGTCGAATGACTGGAAACAGGCTGTGGATTTTCTTTTTTTTCTTAATCATCGTTATCCCGTCTATCAGATCACCGCCCTTGACAATCGCTTGGAAAGTTTCACCATAATGCCGCTGGAGCGCTGGCCTCCTAGTCACTGACAGGAAGCTGTATACTGCAAATGACCGCATTTACAGTTTTATTTATATTGTATTGCTGTCGTAAATGTTGGCACTGTGTTCACAATGAGGTGTTTGTTGGCTTGATATTGAGAACTGACAGTTTATTTTTTATTGTGTAGTGTGATGATTGTATTTTTAAACTGTGTTTACAAATCTTGGAATATGGGAAATGATTGTGCGCCTTTATGCACTTCGAACATAAATAAAAGAGCAAAGGGACACTATCATTTCACGAATTCTCTGTAGACCAGGACAAAACTACGGAGTGGCTCAAAGCAGTTAGCACTTTCATCATAGTTTTCCGTTTCTATTTCGGGTATTTATCTTCTTTCTTTTTTTTTTTTCTTTCTTTCTTTCTTAACTTGTTTACCACTGCAGGCTTAGTTTTCCCCTCGGGCTCAGCGAGGCATCCCACCTCTACCACCTCAAGGGCAGTGTCCTGGAGCTTCAGACTCTGGGTCGGGAAATAGAACTGGAAAGGATGACCACTACCTCGCCCGGGCGGCCGCAACTGCAATGCTGGACAGGGGCCTTGTGTTGGGTTGGGAATATTGCAAGGGATGGACAAATAAGAGGGAAGGAATCGGCAGTGTCCTTAAGTTAGGTACCATACCCGCATTTGCTTGGATGAGAAGTGGGAATCTATGAAAAACCACTTCGAGGATGACTGAGGGGGGAATCGATCCTTCCTGTACTCAGTTGACCTCCCAAGGCTGAGTGTACCCCGTTTCAGCCCTCGTACCACTTTTAAAATGTTGTGGCAGAGCCGGGAATCGAACCCGGACCTCCGGTGGTGGCAGCTAATGAAGCTAATTTATAACCCCTAAATTTTCTTTCATTGAATAATCCTTTAGGCGGAGTCATTTTTTCCACATGACAGCAACTCAAGACATTTTTATCCAAGATAGTTTGAAATTTAACATTTAAACACCGACAAGTACTGTTATGCCGGTAAGGCCAACGCATGAAGTGCTGCCTGTGCAATGAACAGTTTACTATGTTTTTTCTCAAAATACGTTTCTCTCACTGAATTTGTATTAAAATTCTTCTTTTTTGCAATCTGTTTTACGTTGCACTGACACAGACATGTCTTATGGAGACGATGGACCTTAATGAAGGTACAGCCTGGTGTGAAAATGGGAAACAACCAAAAACCATCATCAGACCTGCTGACAGTGCGGTTCGAACCCACCTAACCGCACGGCCAACTCGTTAAAAATTCTAGTGCAAGGTATGAATGAAATGTAATCTGAAACTATGTATAGGTTATTAAAATTACAATTTAGGCATGTTTGAGTCAAAATATTGATGCTATCCATACACCGAATGTTTTGTCCAGCCCCCTTCCATACAGCAGCACTTGAAGAATTTTAAAACTGTAACTGAATAATGTCTCTTAATCTAAAGATTATCATCAGAAGACAAAAGTGTTGTGGTAAGTTCTGCTATGTATCTAAATGCCATGATAATAAAAGCGATAACTATTATTCCTCACAGTTAAGGAACGTCATTTGGACAAGTCCATCTCTCCGCAGTTTCATTTCACGACATTATTTTGACAAAAATCAAGGAAAGTAACCTTTAGGATTAATCATTTTAACAGCATTAACCCGTGTGAAATTCTCCATATCTCTAAATTACGATAAATCGGCAATCAAAATCAATATCTTTTCCGTAAAGAAGTATGCATTTCTACTGCAAATTATTAGGCCGCCAGCGCCACGTATCGAAATGTGTAACTACTCCGACTGCGGTGCGTGGACCCGAGTGTTAAGGCCGGTTAAGGATCTAGCTAGAGCGTCGCATCAAGTCGGCCGTGATTAGATTAGCAGTTTGACCGCTAATGAGTCAATGCATGTTTCGCTTAAGCACCACTACGAGTGCTAATGCGAGTCAATGCAGAGCTTCACGTATCCGCCTCCGTAGTGTAACGGTTAGTGTTATTAGGTGCCGTCCTAGGGAGCCCGGGTTTGATTCCGGGTACTGCCAGATATTTAAGAATGGCAGAAGGGCTGGTACATGCAGCTCACCTCCACTGGGGATGTGCCTGAAAAGAGCTGCACCACCTCGGGATGAGGACACTACATTCGGTGAGGTCATTTTTCAAAAATCAAAAAGCTCTTGAGGATATTGGATCAAGGAACGCGTTACTGAAAGAAGTATGTAAATAAGTTAATTTGGCTAGGGTTTGAATCAAATGAAAATGAGTACAGAAACAAACGATTTTATGCTTTTTTTCCGGAACTGCAGTTAGGCCGGAAGTTATTTCCGAAATGTGTTTTTTTATTTTGATAGAGCTATCGAAGACTCACATTTCCTTTGCGGACCGTTCAGTGCTTCATCTTTTGGCACAACTGAGGGAATTGCTTGATTTTACGTTTATCGTGGTATGGGGACCCCTGCTTTGTCTGATAAGAATTGTTTTCAAAATTAAAATGACAAATGCGGTACACTTGTACACCGCTTGGTATACGGACGGACATTCTGAGCAGTGAGAACCTGTCTTACCTCGGAATATAGCTCAAAACGTCTTTTTGGGTAAGCTGAATAGTCTATAGAAGTCAAGGAACTTCACTGTATCAAGTTCGCAGAGAAATTTCAACATCGTCGTAAAACGTCAGGGTTTCGATTTATTTTACATCTTGGGCCATTATTTATCGACGTTTCTCTGTAAAACGTGAGAATGTTAAGAGGAAACATTTATTCATTCGCTTCGAGCAGCAGCTCATTAAACGCACAGGAAACTTGACTCTTTTCAAACACACATTTCAGATGGCGCATTGTTCACATTTGACGAGAACATATTTAATGAAGTTAAGGACCTCACAGCACTGGCCGGCGGTTTACTACATCCCGTAGTTACTTGTTCCTACCTCGGCATCGGACAGGTTCACGTCACGTGTGGTATTCAATTGACAACGGGAAAGCAAACTAGCTTTCTATCCGGACGACTAGAGTTTGATTCTCGGCTCTGACATCAGAGTGGGAAACGGAGAGCAAGAGGTCGAAAATTACATAAACTAATCAAAAGAAATTAAAAAAAACTCTCTGCAACACGGAAAAGGATTAGAGGAGTATTAAGTATGGCCCGCACAGAAATGAGCTTGCGTTCTTATAGCTTATACTGACGTAATGTACATAGATCACGAAGAAGGCGGCGTTCAGGGACGTTACCGTGTGTAACGGGTTTGGCTGTGACAGTGGAAACTCGTTTAAAACACGGTGGTATTTGCACCTACTGTATATAGAAGGCAGTGTAATAACGTGAGGAAGAAGAGGTTGCCTGGTTCACAAGGTGTCTATCCACGATAATCCCCGGCCCAAAAGCATACCAATGTTAATTTTATCGCACATATATGGACAATTTTTATACAATTTTCAAGAAAACGTCGTACAAGAATAGATCTCTTAAAAAATGAAACTACACAAATACGTCACTGGAGTTTTATATTTCTAATATGTTAGTATTAGACTGTACTCACTCATTTTTAAGGAAATTTACATTACCCCAGGCAGCAATAACCAGGGATTCAGCCCAAATTTTCCGGCTTTAATAATAATACAGAATTATTTCAGATTTGTTTTATATATATGAGAATGTGCTTTACGTCGCACCAACACAGAGAGGTCTTATGACAACCATGAGATACGAAAGGACTAGGAGTGGGAACTAAGCGGCTGTGACCTTAATTACGGTACAGCCCCAGCATTTGCCTCGTGTGAAAATTGGAAACCATGGCAAACCATCGTCAGGGCGGACGACAATACGGTTCGAACCCACTAACTCCCGGGTGCATGCTCTCAGCTGTGCGCTCCTAACCGCACGGCCAACTTGGCCGGTAATGAGTTCATATTTATTGTGAAAAATGTAGTACATAATACTTCCCTTTGCGAAAATCGAATGGTCATAAATATGTCCTCGGACATATGCATCAACGGTTGCTAATTTCAGATAGCAACCAGCAATAAGACATAGCCTTCATGGTTGCTAGGTAACATTGTCGGGCCATCAATCCATACCTTACATCACAGCCTCCGGCTCCATGGCTAAATGGTTACCGTGCTGGCTTTTGGTCACAGGGGTCCCGGGTTTGATTCCCGGCAGGGTCGGGAATGTTAACCATAATTGGTTCATTGGCGCGGGGGCTGGGTGTGTGTGCCGTCTTCATCATCATTTAATCCTCATCACGACGCGCAGGTCGTCTACGAGCGTCAATTCAAAAAGACCTGCATCTGGCGAGCCGAACTTGTCCTCGGACACTTCCGGCACTAAAAAGCATACGTCATTTCATTTCATTTCATCACAGCCTGCATGGGTGTTAGGTTACATTGTCTGGCCATCCATCCATACCTTACATCACAGCCTGCACGGGTGTTAGGTTACATTGTCTGGCCATCCATTCATACCTTACATCACAGCCTGCACGGTTGCTAGGTAACATTGTCTGGCCATCCATCCACACCTCAAATCACAGTCTGCACGGTTGTTAGCTAAGATTGTCTGGACATCCATCCATACCTTACAACACAGCCTGCACGGTTGCTAGGTAACATTGTCTGGCCATTCATCCATACCTCACATCACAGCCTCCACGGGTGTTAGGTAACATTGTCTGGCCATCCATCTATGCTCCACATCACACCCTGCAAGGATGTTAGGTAAACATTAACTCGCTATCCATTCATACCTCACATTAATAGCATGCACTGTTAGGTGAAATTGTCTGGCCTTCCATCCATACCTTATATCACAGTCTGCACGGTTGGTAGGAAATATTGTCTGGCCACCCATCCTTTCCTCACATCACAGCCTGCACAGATGTTAAGTAAGATTATATGCTCTTTCATCCATACTTCGCATCACAGTCTGCACGGTCGCTAGGAAACGCTGTCTGACCATCCATCCATACCATACATCAGTGCCTGCACGGTTGCTAGGTAACACTGTCTGATCATCCGTCCATACTGTACATCACAGCCTACACGGTTGCTAGGTAACATTTTCTGGCCATCCATCCATACCTTATATCACAGCTTGCTAGGAACATTGTGTGGCCATCCATGCATATCTTACATCACAGTCTGCTAGTATCACTTTCTGACCATCCATCCATACCTTACATCACAGCTTGCTAGGAGCATTGCCTGGCCATCCATGAATATCTTACATCACAGCCTGCTAGTAACACTTTCTAACCATCCATCCATACCTTACATCACAGCTTGGTAGGAACATTGTGTGGCCATCCATGCATATCTTACATCACAGCCTGCTAGTAACACTTTCTAACCATCCATCCATACCTTAAATCACAGCCTTCACGTTTGCTAGGTAGCATTGTCTGGCCATCCATCCATACCTTACATCACAGCCTGTACGGTTGCTAAATAACACTGTCTGACCATCCATCCATACCTTACATCACAGCCTGCACGTTTGCTAGGTAACATTTTCTGGCCATCCATCCATGCCTTACAGCACAGCTTGCTAGGAACATTGTGTGGCCATCCATCCATACTTTACATCACACCCATAGCCACTCCGTCCGTCTTTTCTCTCAGCTGATAAGGGTTATGCGACAGTGGTTATGGACCCTGACGAGTATTAGAATAAGACCTCGGCTATATTGTCAGAGCCTGTTTACAACTGAGGTCACGTGACCCTACCAACCGTGTGTCAAACGCCACCGTGAAACTCTTGAGGCAATGTTCAGTACCAAAAGAGGAGGCTAAACATCAGTCCCCCTTGGACGCAATGCCACCAAGATTATGTGGACTGCCTAAGATCCTTTAAAAAATGTTTCCTCAGACCTATTGTTAGTGCGATAGGTTCTTCTGCGTATGCTCTGGCTAAATACCTTAGCAAATTGCTTCAGCCACGTATAGGACGTACTGAATCATACGTCAGGGACACTGCATATTTTGTCAACAAAATGTCAACCATAACGCTTCAACCTAATGCACTTTTGTTGAGTTTCGATGTGGTGTCCTTGTTCACTAAAGTGCCATTGACTCGATCATCTCTCTCATTGAACACATATTCCCTGAGGACATTACTAAGCTATTTTAGCACTGCATGACTTCCAGCTACTTCTTGTGGGGTGGGAATTTTTACAAACAGACGGACGGAGTGGATATGGGAAGTCCACGTTTGCCCATATTGGCTAATTTGTTTATGGAGGAGGCTGTTGCTTCGGCGCACGTCAAATCTATGATATGGTGAAGGTATGTTGATGATACATTTGTGGTCTTTAGAGAAGGTCCTGAGAAACTTCTAAACCATCGAAATCAACAACGTCCTTCAATTAAATTCACAGTGGATATGGAGTTGGACGGATGCCTTCCTTTTTTGGATATTCTAGTAAGGAAGAAACCGGACGGTTCTTTAGGACATACCCTCTATCGTAAGCCTACCCACACAAATCTTCATGCAGTTTCTCGCCACCATCCAACACAAAAACAAGGCATTCTCACGACATTCACCAAGAGGGCGAGACGAATTTGTGAGCCATCAAATATCCATGTGGAGTCGGACACACTGAAGTTCACGTTCAAGGGTAATGTTTACCGCGATTTTCAGATGCATAGAGCATTGAATCCCAGAGAAACGACCAAGCAATGCTCACAGAAGGAAGGAGTGAAGGGAACGGCCTACATGTCTTACATTCACAACACCGCAGATCGAATTGCCAAGGTCCTCCGCAAACACAATATAAAAACCGTGTTTGGCAGCGTCACTAAAATTGTTCACAGTCCCGGTGAAACTAATGACAAATTTTCCCCACTTTTACATCCTGGGGTAACGAAATTCCCTGTACCTGCGATAAGGTATACATTGGCCAAACATGCCGGTTCATTGGTAGCCGTATCAGGGATCATGAACGTTATTCGTCCCAACCAGCAATAGCTGAGCAAATCGTCGGGTCATGATATCATGTGCCAATATGCTCGAGCTATAGATACTACAGGTCCAGGATTATACGGGAAGCTGTGGAAATACGTAGAAATCCTAACAATTTCAACAGTGACACTGGCTATACCTGGTCGCTAGCCATTAGGTAGTTCACTTCCCTGTCCCTTCACTATTGTTGCTTCGTTTCGGTGTTTTCCAAAGTCGTACGTTCCTCATCGGCAGATTTTTCTTTCCGGGCTTGTGTCAATGTCATACATCTGTTGCGTACACATGTTATGTGACCCACTCAGACTGATTCTGATGGTTCAGTCGGCTTCCGCTTCGAACGCTAGCGATGTACTGCTTCCGGGGGGTCATCTGATGGCGAATGAAGGTACCATTTCCACTTGTATTATAACATCTAAATTCAAAGCTCATTATTTGAGAAGCCTTTCTCGTGGTCAGTGGCGATTTTCTTGTGATGACGCAGAGCAAAGTTCTCTGCGAATATCGTAAAAGATTTCATCTTATTTTCTTGACACGGCATAAGCCCAAAAGCCTATATAATGTATAATAATAATAATAATAATAATAATAATAATAATAATAATAATAATAATAATAATGGAACTGTTTCAGACAGAGTGTACAGACATTTTGTTTTGATGCCTTTAGGCTACCTGAGTGTCAGTTTCGTGGTCCCGTTTTCCGCTTTGAACGGAACACAAGCAGAAATTTTACTGAGTGATCTTTTGCTTTTCTGAGTTCTTATTGATTTTGTGGGGTAAACACCGAATGTGTCACCAGAGATCTTTTACGTGACGCTGCCATGCGGCATGGACTCTTCTTCCGCCTTCAGGAAATTAATATATTTTAATTAATTAGGGGAGAAAGAACATTTTAATTCATTTAGGGCGAGAGTTGTAGTACAAATATTATTGTTACGTTTTACCGGGCGAAGTAGCCAAACTCTGCATTCCGGAGGCGAGTGATTTCGAAACCCTGAGAATTGATTTTCATTTTCACTTCCAGGAAGATGCCAGGATAGTTCCTATTTCACGTCCTCATCCCATTTCATTCACCATCACTCATTTGATCTTCATTAATTCTCCAAAGGAGGAAACATGGCATAAAAATTCACCTCTCTGCATCTCCCACCGTGTATTGAGAAAATGAGGCTGAGGATACAGACGAAGTGTTGTTATCTTTTTAATATCCTTGTGACATTGATATCTGCCGAAGTGCCAGAATTTTTTTCCGGAAAGGAGCTCCTCAGCCTTCTCGGGTTGATGCGGTCGAAAGTGCCAATCATTGCAACCTTACTCTCTCGCTTTAAGGTAGTGACTCAGTGTAGTTTGAGGACCCTTCTTGCCCATAAGACGTCTTACAGTTACACGTTGCCTCTTTTTCCGTGCTTTGCAAGACGTTCTGTGAAAATTACTGGTGTTTCATTTGTGGGTGTAAGTAAGGCATATTTCCTTTTTCTGTAGGAATATAAATCTGTTTTGGTAATACCATGGAAGTAGAATTGTGGAATGGTCGAATAATGCAAATAAAAAAGTAGTTGGTGGTAAATAACAATCGCAACATTGTTAATAGTACGGTCTCATTTCGTTCACTTCGTATGTATAGAATGCAATTAGGATGTTTAAGAAGCAAGGAAATTCTGCAAGAACTCGTCAGAAAAGGAAACCAACATTATTTCCTCTACAAAGATCACTCCAGTTGAAATGGAGAAATTTCGTTATCAACCTGATCTAACCTAACATTTTCTTGTCACGACTGTCTTTGTGTATTCTTATCGACTTACGGCATATTAACAGTTAATAATATTTGCTTGTGTTGACTGTTACACCGTGGTTTCACGTAAGTCCGACAAGTAACAGCAAATTTCCACAACGGAGCTGAATCATGTAGACAAGGCAAGCACTGAAGGAAAGGATTATAGGAATGCACACATCAAAATAAACGCAGAGATATATAACGCTAAATTGAGTGAGCGTGAGACAGTGTGTTTTTCCTTAATTCCTCACTGATCTCAGACCCACAGATCGCTGGATGTATTCTGAGTTTCTTCATACACATAGAGTTGCTGTTGTCAGTTTAACAGCCCCGCCGGTTCTTTAGAGTTTCTCGTAATTCTCCTTTATAATTCATTACCTGATGGTAAGCTTCTCAGCATTACAATTATTTCGCTAGTTGTTTCTCAGAATTGTTGAAGAAATTTACAGCCGTAAATCTAACGCCAGTAAATACTGTATATTACCTGCCGTATAAATTATAACAATAAGCTCCATTTGTAGTTAATTTGTGTAGCCAACCCCGTTATTACCTTTACCTACCAAGAATTCAAGGTTTTGTTTCTTCTTCTCTCGTATTATCGGAAGACTATCTGAAAAGTTGCTCATAAAGAATATAATTTCTCCTGAACAAGACGGCAATAAACTTGCCATATGGTATGCTCGACTGATCGCAGTTAAAATGGTAAGTTAGAAAACTATTATTCTTAAAGCCCAGTTATAATAATAATACGAAGAAGAAGAAAAAGTAGAATAATAATAATAAGAAGAAGAATATTCCCTCTGAATTACTGACTGCCTTACGAGAAACCAGCATGGCGAGATTATTCCAATTAGTGTGTAAGATTTAAAAGACAGGAGAAGTGCCATCCGATTTTTGGCAGAATGTAGTTATATCTATTCCCAATAAACTCGGTGTTGACAAGTGTGAAAACTACCACACCATTAATTTAGTATCTCACGCCTGCAAAATTTTAACATGTATTGTTTACAGAAGAATGGAAAGACAAGTTGAAGCTGACTTAGGAGATCAATTTGGCTTCAGAAGAAGTGTAGGAATACCTGAAGCAATCATGACTTTATGTCTGATCTTAGAGGATCGAATTAGGAAGGACAAGCCCACATACATGGCATTCGTACATCTTGAAAAGGCATTTCATATTGTTGATTGGACCAAGCTGCTAGAGACTCTGAAGGTGATCGGAATCAGATACCGAGAAGAAAGAATTATCTACAATCTGTACAGAAATCAGTCTTCAGTGATGAGAATCGAGGGCTTTGAAAAAGAAGCTGTAATCCAGAAATGAGTGAGGGAAGGCTGCAGTTTCTCCCCCCTCCTTTTCAATGTTTGTATAGAACAGGCAGTATAGGAAACCAAAGAGGAATTTGGGAAGGGAATTACAATCCAAGCAGAGGAAATCAAAATCCTGAGATTTGCTGATTATGTTATCTGAGATTGCAGGAAATCTGGAGAAATTACTGAATGGTATGGACAGAGTCTTGGGTAAGGAGTACAAGATGAAAATAAATAAGTCCAAAACAAAAGTAATGGAGTGCAGTCGAACGAAGGCAGGTGATGCAGGAAATATTACATTAGGAAATGAAGTCTTAAAGGAAGTAGATGAATTTTGTTACTTGGGTAGTAAAATAACTAACGACGGCAAAAGTAGGGAGGACATAAAAACTCAGATTAGCACAAGCTAGGAAGGCCTTTCTTAACAAAATGAATTTCCTCACGTTGAACATTGATATAGGAATTAGAAAGATGTTTTTGAAGACTTTCGTCTGGAGCTTGGCATTGTATGGAAACGAAACATGAACGGTAACTAGCTCAGAAAGAAAGAGAATAGAAGCTTTTGAAATGTGGTGTTACAGAAGAAGGTAGAAGTTGAGATGGATAGATCGAATCATGAATGGAGAGACACATAATCGAATTGATGAAAAGAGATCGATTTGTCTAAACTTGATGAGAAGAAGAGACAGAATGATAGGACACATCTTAAGACACCCAGGACTTGTTCAGTCGGTTTCTGATGCAAGTGTAGTTGATAAGAACGGTAGCGGTAGACCAAGGTATGAATATAACAAGCAGATTAGAGCAGATGTAGAATGTAGCAGTTACGTAGAAATGAAAAGTTTAACACAGGATACGATGCATCAAACCAATCTATGGACTCATGACTCAAACAGCAACAACAACAACAACAACAACTGGAATAAGAAGAGGAAGGAGAAGGAGAAGAAGAAGAAGGAGATAATCCCATGGCCCCCAGCTACCTTTTGCAGGGATATTGATAGGAAGCCAACTAGGCTGCCTGCACGCCAATTCCCACGTTCTGTTTCACTCCACCAGATGGCAGAGTAAGCCGGATTTTTGTTTAGTTGAGTTTTAACGAACTTTGTCTGATAAACACCAAATGTGTCGCTAGGGATCGTTTACAAGCCGTCATCATACGACCTGGAGTGTCGAATTGACTTTTCTTCCGCTTTCAAAAATTCGACTGCCTCAGTCTCTGGAGTGCAAACCTGGAGCCTTCGGGTAACAGACAGGTCTCATTGCTACTATCCTGCTATAGGGTAATTCCGGGAGAGTTGCCGCACTTTTTATATCTTTTGTTATATCTCGGTATATTTACTTTAAAAATTGTTGCAAATTCATCGAGCATAATTTGAAAACATGTACATTTGATCAGGGATGAACAAAATATTGGCAATTGAAAGTAAATGGGAGAAAGGAGTGAACAAAGGAATTGTTGCATCTGCGGCGTCTCTCCCTGGATCCCGGTATAGATGCCGACTTTGCTCGGGAGGGATGCCGCGAGTAAAATAATTAATGAAAAAATCAAATTTAGGCCAATTTCTTCAACTTTAATATAACCGAACACTAGAACGTACTACAAGACAATTATATCCACATAATATAATCATTCAATGGAAAAAATCTATCTGATAATTTACAACATTAAAATCATATTTTAATTTCGATTTACTATAAATGCGCATGTGCAATGGATTCTTCACTGTGTTATTTACAACCCCACGGCACTTAACACCCTTGAAATGGCTCTGTCCTGCACAGCGACCGCTGCTCAGCCTGAAGGCCAACTATCAGGGAGAGACGCCGCACCCTCCTGTTTTCATACCTCAAGGCTATCATGGCCCAAAATTAGCTTACTCTCAACTACAGTTATGTTTCTGACATCTACTGTACTAAAAACGTCTGATTTAAGCATTTGAAGCCAACTTAATAGGCTATACAATAAATTAACATACGCAAAACTTTGTCAGGAGGAAACATGTACTCGCCTCATGATATCGGCTATAATTGGCGTAATATATGAGCAAATTTCGTCACACTCGCAGACAGTAGTTCTTCCTTAGAAACTGAAAAACCACACATATTGCCATCTAGCTGTAACGATGGGAACCTTTAGCTACAGTGTATGCGGCATCTCTACCGGGGCGGCATCTGTCCCGGATTTACCTTATCCTAAAAGGCGGCTGTAAAGAGTTTCTATATGAAGAGTCATATTGGAGGATTTGCAAATTCTTCTATGAGTGACCTGTAAACAGTTAAACAATCGCTTTTCTTCTTCTTTAGGATGAGCCATGCTAGGGTCACATGCCAATTTCCTTGCTGTTTCCTCTTCCGTTCTGTCCTTCATCATTGCGCTAGGCTTTATTCTTCTCTCCTCAGACCACTTGGACCGTGTTTCCTATTCATTCTTCCATTCCAAAAGCTTTCCCATTAAAGATCGTTCTATAATATTCTCTTCTCTTATTTTATGTTTTTCTATATATTGTTGACCTCTTGTATCCAGCTCGTTCTCCCAAAGGTACTTGAATATCTGTCATCATCCATTCTATAGATACTTTGTATGTCCAAAATATAGCAATCTCCTATTTTTCTGTTAGATTTTCTATGCTGTGGTATTTTTTCGTATTACTTTGTAGGAACGTCAAGGGCACTTATTTACTTTCAATAATAACTTTTATTACGCATTTCTTGTTAATGTGTCGAAAAGAACAGAATCCCTTTCAATCCATTCCAGTATCCAACCAAATAATAAATTTAATGTCAGTGTTTTCCCTAAGAAACTATATATATAGACGACTTAGTTTCTTGGTTGGTAAAGATCACGCCAGCCATCGTAATTCTTACAGGATGGCTTAGACGGCAGCCATCTTACTTGCAACAGGGTCCTACAAAATGCTTATTTTCCATTGTTCTGTTGTTTTCATTGGTCGTAAGGATTTGCTCATTGTTCTTCTTTTAGTATTTCTAATGTATCAAAATATATTTCGAAACTTATTGTTAGCATTTTTGCATAAGCATTTCGTGTTGTAAAAGTTCTTAGTGATGTCGTGCGCTCTTTCCATCGTGTGTAACCTTTTCTCCACGGACGATTCTTCTAAACCAATTTCTTGAATTATCTCTCCCAGGTATTTGCATTTCTTTCCTTTCTCTATTCGACAAATATGTGTTGTCGAAACTTTGAAGCGTTTTCATCATTTTATAATTTTTTATCTAACGAATGCTTTTACATTGTTTAATGGGTGACGACGACTGAATAACAGAGAAGTTTTGAATTTTCTATAGCAATTTTGGGAAGAGAGTTAAACCATTTTGGGGACGCTTTCTGACACTTTTTATTCACACTACATCCTTCCAGACAACTTTACTCATTACACCACCCCGGTATTGTTTTTTCAGAGATACCACTTAGAATATCTGCACACTTGCACATTACAATGGTTCGTGATGTGGGTTACTGTAGTCACGTCCTAGTTCGTGAACCATGGGCAACGGCTGAGTGGCCTAGTAAGTGGTCCTGAGAGTCGGGAGAGAAGTTGCTATGGAATAGGAGTGGGTATTTCGGACATATTCTGAGTCGTAGGCCTCTTTCTACTCACATGGCTAGGAGTATGCAATCCTCGGGTAGTCCCTAACCTGTTAGGGGAAGGATCCTCACAGGGACTATGTGTGAGTAGGGTAGCATTCTGCTTCACAGAATTTACCGAGCTGAGAACACTTTAAACAAGCCTCGGACCTATGGGAGTAATAGAGTCCCAATTTCATTTAACAGGTGAGAGACTTGGCGAACGAAATAGAATTCGATAGTGAGCTATAAATATTAATGATGCTTACGGAAAAAAGGAAGTAGAATTGGCTGAGTCAGCAAAGAAGATTCATCTGAATGTGTTCGGAGTAAATGATATTCGTGCAAGAGGAGATAACGAAGAAGAGATAGGAAATTACATGTTGTTCCTAACAGGTGTTAGAAACGGAAAGGGCGGAGTGTAGGGTGCAACAGTGCATTCCGGGATACTATTATGTATGAGACATTGTCTCAATTTTTAGAAAAAAATAATATCAAGCATGCAAAAACCAACTAAACACTAGGCGCTAACAAATAGCCAGTCACTTACTTTACACAAATCGAAACTTGCCAGTCAAATACTCCCATTTTTAATATGCTACCTACCAGAGCTCTGTCACGAACATAGAGAATGTTTCGTAGAGGAATTGGCGCGGCTCATTCAACACCTCAAAAGTTAGGATTAATTGATTAGTGATTAATTCTATTACTGCCACGAAACTCTGGGACTGACGCCCATTTCAAAAGGCAGTCATGCTGCCTCCTACTGGGAGATCTCAGGCTCGATTCCCGGTCAGGTTACATATTTTTATCTGGATATGAAGGCTGGATGAACTTGCACTCAGTCTACGTGAAAACAATGCACGAGCTATCTGACAGTGATAAAGTGTCCCAGTTTAGCAAACCAAAAATAACAGCCTGGAGAATTCGTTGCGCTGACCATGCATCACCTTATAACTTGCAGACCTTGGGACTGAGCGGCGGTTGCTTGGTAATCCAAGGCTTATCACAGCTGTAGCACCGCGGGGTTTGTTCATAAACTTCTGGAAATATATTCTCAAAGTATTTACATTTCTTAAAAAAAAAAGGATATTTATAAACTGATCTCTTTTTAGTGTTCATCCCAAACGCTAGTTTGATCCTCAACAGTTACGTCAACATATGTCACGGGTGGCCTAGACGTCACTGAAGAAGCATACTCTGAAACTGGGAAGTGAGGTAGTTTTCCGTTGCATTCATCACCGAGCCAGAATTTGCTATTACGTATCAGTCTGCCGAAACAACAGAAATGTGTTAGGAGTTAATGATATTCGTGCAAGAGGAGATAACGAGAAAGACACAGGAGATTATAAGGTGTTGGAAAAGGGATTGGCGGAGTGTGGGGTGGGATAGTTCATCGGGAGTAGTGTTTTGTATGTATGAGACACTGTCTCAATTTTTTTAAGAAATTAATACCAAACATCTAAACACCAACTAAACATTAGGCGCCAGAAAATAGCCAATCACTTATGTTACACGAATCAGAACTTGCCAGTCGAATTACGCTATTTTGAATCTATCAGCGCCATTTCCGCACCATTCATAAAAGGCACTGGCTTTTTAAGGAATGGCATTACTAGCAAAGCTCATACCGCAATCACTTCCATGTTGTCAAACTCATTGGAAGTAATACATGTTACGTATCCTATAGTACAAAGACGTGGCGCACTGTAAACACTTGGCACTTAAAATGATCATCTTGTCACTTAATGTGCGACTTTATAACGTGTTACCCGTCTAAAACGTGTGATATTCACAACTTCTTACAGTCGCTCTAGCGCAGCGAGAGCACTGGACAGAGCGACTTGATGTATGTTGCTATGTGTTTGCCAAGAGCTATAAAGACTGATTGAAGCGGCGGCATCTGCATGAGCGCGTCGCCACTTTGGGAAGGGATCGATCGTGGATATATATGAGCCGGACTAATAATACTTCAAGTTCCGCTCATGATGCTATTTATCGAGACTGTTTCTATCGACCCTAAGCGCTCCAATGGCCGCTGGCGACATTCCCAATGTCCACTGCAAGCTGGATCCCCTATCTCTGACATAGTTACAGATGAGATTCGATGTTTCATGTTTCTGTCCGGGTCCTTAGCAAACTGGTCAGCGTTCAGAGAGTCCCAGGTTCGATTTTCGTTTGTGTTGGGGATTTTAGAAGCACCTGGTCAATTCTCTAGCTTGGTATCAATACACACACCTTCATATTCACACAACACACGTCAGTAGATACCACTAGGGATGGAAGAGCAACTGGCCATAAAACCGGGCCAAGTTTACATAAGTGTACACAACACGCCAAGAAACGTGAGGTAAAACGAAGTATTTTTGAATGACTATGTTCGTTCCTTACGTCCTGTGTTGACACCCACGGTATCGCCTGCTTGTAACAGACTGCTAAAAGGCGGACTCGTAGGGGGCACACAACTTATACCCCGAGCTGAGCAACCATTGTACCACTTACCTCGTAAAAAGTCCTCAATTCTATTTTTCTATCTGATCTCCGTTGGTCAGTTCTTGTTGTCTTCCCATCACGAAGTTCCTTTCATTTTCACAACCTTCGTAACCTTTTTTTTTTTCTTTTTCTTATATTCTCATTCCTCAAAGGTTCAAGACTTTTCATTTCTTCGTCTGATTACTCTTAAGTGCTGATGGCTCCTTCGTTAAATAGTCAGTGGTTTGACTTTCCGTTCAGAGCTCACGGGTTCGATTCCTGGCTGGGTCACGGACTTTTACCACGTCTAGTTGATTCCTCTGGCTCGGGGACTGAGTATTTGTGTTTGCCTCAATTTGTCACACATTCGACGACCACTGAAACGCACAATAATGAACACATACGGTTGGCATCCAGAAGGGAATTCAGCAGTAAAACAAGGACCATTGGGGCAAGTAGCTCAGACGATAGAGCGCTCAAATTTGTGGGTTCGATCCTTGTGCAGTTTGATGGTATTCGAACGTGTTCAAATACATCGCCTCTCTACGATACTTTTACTAGCATGTAAAATTAACTCCTGTTGGCCAAAATTCCGTCACCTCAGCGTCTCCGAAAATCATAAAAGTAGTTAGCGGGATGCATAACCAGCTACATTCTTCTTCTTATTCTTATCATTATAACTCGGCCTAGTCCACATATGCCACACAACTTGCACGCGCTACTAATCCAGCGTCCTGCATGCGTGCGTTGGTGATCGCGGGGCTCTAAACTGGATCTTGCATTGGTCTTACCTACTTCCACGTTCATCTTTCCTACGTGAATTTCCTTGGTCTTCTCTTGTTCTTGAGTACATGTGGGTTTGCGGGGTCTAGAGATTTTGTTCTTTCAACGCCCTTCTTGCCCTAACGTTTCTTTCATTATAGCCGTGTGCTCCTATTTTCCTTTGATTAGTTTTCAGGAGGGTGGTTTAGTTAGTTGTACTCCCCCTTAAGCACAATGAAGTCCTGGCGGATTTTCAGGTTCTTCCGGGGAGATTTCCTCAGTCGAAGTGACGTGCTTCCTTCCTTATTCTGTCTCTAATCTTCCCCCAGTGTGGCCATGATCGTTAAAGCGACTGACACCGTCGTTAGCCAGTTCGAGTCCCGTTGGTCGAAACAGTTTCTCCATCAGAATGTTGGCCCGCAGGGTAGGGGAAGTGCTGGGCCTGCGTACCAAGAGCCTAACTTTCCGCAGTGCTCATATTCAGTGAAGCCAAATGGCGCTGTTGATGGGAATTTGTCCGTCGAATGGAGACGTAAAGCTTTGAGCAGACCTATTGGTGGTATTCGACAGGAGTAGGCTACATGCCGACAATGCACTTCAGCCTCTCTCTACTTCATTATCATCATCCGCAGGACGTCCATGGGCGTCAAATAGGAAGACTTGCACGAAGCGAGCAGAAAATGTCCTCGGACACTCCTGGCACCACAAGTCATAGGATAAGGTAAGATTTAACAATATAAAATAAAAAACTACTAACTGGAGAATGATCAGTTCCCTAATATAGTCCAGTGGCTTGCACAGCAGCTCCTCAACCGAGTGTCCTGCGGTGAATTCCCGGCTTTCGCTGAAATGAGGAGCAGGGACGGTGTGAAATCAGTTTCACGTAACATAATTCAAAAGAAGTCAGGGTGGTGTGTTACGACAGTTAAGGGATACTTCTACTGAGCCTTTTTCACTGTGCAGAAAGTTTTATAAATGTGTAAAGAGCAGCTGTACATTCTAAATAAAGACACATCGTCGCATGTACCTTTATCGTTTACTGTAATTAGAAATAGTAATAAAAATATTGAAATGTTGACACCATATTTGACGTTTAACTGTACAGACGGCTGCCGTAACCATCTCACCCGTACCGCATATAACCTCTGAAGTTCTCCGATCCCTTAATGTGTTTTCGTTCCTCCTACTTTTACCCCCTTATTAACCCCATATTGGGACATTTCTTCAAATCACAAAATCATTCACTACTGATCTGCATTTAGGGCAGTCGCCCAGGTGGCAGATTACCTATCTGTTGTTTTCCTAGCCTTTTCTTAAATGATTGCAAAGAAATTGAAAATTTATTGAACATCTCCCTTGGTAAGTTATTCCAAGCCCTAACTCCCCTTCCTATAAACGAATATTTGCCCCAATTTGTCCTCTTGAATTCCAACTTTATCTTCATATTTCATCTTCCCTACTTTTAAAGACACGACTCAAACTTATTCGCCTACTGATGTCATTCCACTCCATCTGTCCATTGACAGTTTGGAACATACAATTTAGTCGAGCAGCTCGTCTCCTTTCTTCCCAGCCCAAACTTTGTAACATTTTTGTAACGCTACTCTTTTGTCGGAAATCACCCAGAACAAATCGAGCTGCTTTTCTTTGGATTTTTCCAGTTCTTGAATCAAGTAATCCTGGTGAGGGTCCCATACACTGGAACCATACTCTAGTTGGGGGTCTTACCAGAGACTTATATGCCCTCTCCTTTATATCCTTACAACTCCTAAATACCCTCATAACCACGCGCAGAGATCTGTACCCTTTATTTACAATCCCATTTATGTGATTACCCCAATGAAGACCTTTCCTTATATTAAGACGTAGGTACTTACAATGATCCCCAAAAGGATCTTTTACCCCATCAACGCAGTAATTAAAACTGAGAGGTCTTTTCCTATTTGTGAAACTCACCACCTGACTTTTATCCCCGTTTATCATCATACCATTGCCTACTGCCCATCTCACAACATTATCGAGGTCATTTTGCAGTTGCTCACAATCTTGTAATTTATTTATTACTCTGTACAGAGTAACATCATCAGCAAACAGCCTTATCTCTGGTTCCACTTCTTTACACATATCATTGATATATATATATATAAGAAAACATAAGGGTCCAATAATACTGCCTTGAGGAACTCCCCTCTTAATTATTACAGGGAGAGACAAAGCTGCGCCTACTCTAATTCTCTGAGTTATATTTTCTATAGTCACCAAAAGTATGTCAAAATGACTTAAGTTTCAGTCAAAAAGTCTTCAATATTAAAAAAATTGTATTTCAGCATTTTAATTTTTCTGGTGTTTCACGCTAGATCTCACAAGGAATTTGCTAATCTCTTTACAACATCCACACGCTAAAGTGCACCACGCGATAACTGACTTCCGAGCGCCAAAATGTCATACCTTAACTGGGCAGCCATCTTGTGGTGACGTCATGGATATTACGTCAGTTACCGCGGTGACATTTTTGAAAATTCGCCCTTCTACGTTAAATAACTATACAAATCAATCCAATATTTTAATACGTCTTCAGCTGTAATTACTTTTTCTGTTACATTAAAAGTTTCACTTCTACTCTTCGATGTAGACCCTGGACTCTAATTTGGGTTAGGTTTTCACGTCAAGAATACCAAATTTGTTGAAACTTCTTATACTGTGTATTACTTAATAATAACAAAATATACGCTCATCTTTATTTACAAAATTGTAGAAGTAACCATCAATTTGCTTGCTTTCAGATGTGAAAATTCATTTATCATATCGTAAAAGCATTTTTATTTAAAATGTCATTTTCTAACGTCATTAATGCCAGAGAATTAAGCTTATTCCGGTTATAGTGTTTCGAAGTTCATTTCTTCACAAATTTTAATTTGAAAAAGAGGAAATTGTCGAACGTACCATGTACTTTGAAATCTTAAGAACTCAGTCACTGGAGGTTCACAAGGAGAGAAAGAATATTTATTAACCTACATTTACCAGGAGAGTTGGTCGTGCGGTTAGGGGCGTGCATCTGTGAGCTTGCATCCGAACCGTGCTATCGGTAGCTCTGAAGATGGTTTTCTGAGGTTTCCTATTTTCACACAACGTAAATGCTGGGGCTGTACCTTAATTAAGGCCACGGGCGCTTCCTTCCTACTCCTAGCCCTTCCCCACGCCATCGTCGCCATATGACCTATCAATGTCGGTGTGACGTAAAGTAAATTTAAAATTGAACCTACATTTTATACCATACCTTTTATACAAGAACCATATAAATTACGTCTAACACTTAAGTTATATTTGCATATGAATTACTTTGTTATTACTCATTGTGCATTACAGATTAATCATAAAAGTAGCATATTCTTACTACAGATATTTAAAAAAATATGCTCACTATCGCGAGGAGCCTCTGTGAGATGTGGGGCGTCAGCTTGTCTCCAGTGAGTGTATATTAAATATGGCTGTGTCCGATTCATACATGAGTCATCTGCAATTGAACTCGTATCCTCTAAGACGATGCTCTGTGGGATTTCCTTGTAAATTCACTAACCTTCCTCTTCTAATTTAAAATGCGCATGTTACATGCCGTCGAGGTTGTTTTAACACCCATTTTATGGTGCACTTAATTTTGTTGTTTAATGCGAATGTCTCTTCCTACATTTTATCTATATTTATGGCCGTAAGTAAACCAATAAAGCCATTTGTTTGCTAGAACCTCTTGTTCTTTTTAGTCTGTCCGTTTCTCTCACGACCGCACGCTGCTCTTGTTCTGTCCATGGTGAAGCTTACGTACGCTTGGCTTTTATTACCCTCCTAGCGGCAATTATCCATGAGCAGTGACGGATTAAGAACTGCAAAAACACTCAGTTTCTCAGTGCCGGTGTGTTCCTTTAGACTGCACATATTAGCTGCGAAATTTGTTTCAATGTCGAACAATCCATGTGGATTCCTGGCGTAGGAAGCGCCAGTGAACGATATAAAAGGCTGGATATATTAAAATTGAAAAAAATTCTAGATAGCATGTGAGACAATTTTCAATATTTAGTTTAAAGGTGGTGTGTCTCGCCTCGGTATGACATGATCGCGGGGTGCAATAACAATTAGCGTGGCTGGAGACTCCGGTGTTGTAGCATCTCGTGTGGGGCGTTGTTGTCTTGTTGACTCATTGTGTTCTATAGGTATTAAAAAACCAAACCAAACACCATGGCACCGCAGCCCTTAAAGGGCCTTGGCCTACCAAGCGACCGCTGCTCAACCCGATGGCCTGCAGATTACGAGGTGTCGTGTGGTCAGCACGACGAATCCTCTCGGCCGTTATTCTTGGCTTTCTAGACCGGGGCCGCTTTCTCACCGTGAGATACCTCCTCAGTTGTAATCACGTAGGCTGAGTGGGACCTCGAACCAGTCCTCAAGTCCAGGTAAAAATTCCTGACCTGGCCGGGAATCGAACCCAGGGCCTCCGGGTAAGAGACAGGCACGCTACCTCTGCACCACGGGGCCGGCTCTATAGGTATAAAGGAAGAGATAAATAAAATATGGAATATATTTTAATAGAATTGTGATTCAAAGAAGTCCGAAAGCTTTCCTCCTTTCGCAATATGTACCAATATTTAGGAAATAAATAGCTTCAAAATTATCGAGAGGATAGTACGAGTTTTTGGAATATCATAATATTCCAAAGCACCAATGTCGGTCTTTTAGGTGAGGGTGGGGTGACAAAGTTAAGGGGGCCTAACATCGTACGTACACGCTCTAAGCTTCATGGAAATCCACTTGTATCTAGAATATCTTCCCATTACACGAGTCTTGGGGGTAAAAATACACATACAACTTTCGCCCATAATAATGAGATCGATTATGGGAGCTTCCCGGTCTGATTCACTCACCTCATGGGCTTTTGCAGGGCTGGCTGCAACATGAGCATGTCTGCTCATAGTTCATGTTTGTCCTCGCCTTCCTTTTCTGGTGCTCACTTTTCCCAAACCGGCGTGTCATACAGTTCACTGTGCTTCCTATTGAAATATAAATATCTTGTGGCTGGGAGAATGTGAACATTTGCGTTACGGAAGTTAGCGTCACAAAATGTGCAATCTAACAACGGTGCATTTGAATGGCCAGGCAATGTTACCTAGCAGCCGTGTCTTATGGCTTGCAGTCATCTCAAATATTAGCAGCCATGACCACGAGACATAGATCATTTGAATTTCGCAAAGAAAAATTAGTTTCTTTTAACGTAGCCTTACGTTCCTCGAGAACGGCAACATGAAGAGATACTTGTGTTTGAGTGGAACGCGTATATCGCAGAGAGTGTTTAACTTACGATTGTGTTTAGTGTCTCAAATGACGGATAAAAGAGGAGGCTACCTGCTGCAAAAAACAAAATTGAAAATATGAAACTTAGTTGTCATGAAATAGGGCTTCAAACTAACGCAAAATTTGTGCTAAATATGTCACGTCACACGCATACTCTGTTATAAGATGGCGCTGTGTTGACTCGCGCTCTCAGTTGGACGTTGTGAACACATCGTGGTTTTAAAATTTAGATTAATAATGTTAAACGAGTAGCATTTCTTGTAATATTTTCTTTCCATGGAATTGCTTGTTCTACTCTTCTTGTTATTCGTGTTGTTGTTTGTGTTTTTACACTACTGTAAGTGACCATTACATCCGGCATATTCCCCATTTGCGATGTATTTGTAATTAATAATAAAATAATAGTTGTAGAGAAAGACAGATTTCACAATGGAAAAGAAAGATTTGATTAGGATTCGGGGAGAAACGTGCAAAAGAAAGAATTGAAACGAGAGAAGTGAATGATGAAGGAATGGAAACAAATGAAATGGAAAGGGCGTAATAAGCGTTACTATGAGAATTTGAAAACAATTTACAATAAGTAACTAGTTTGAAGTAATTGAAGGTGCAGCAAGTACGACTTTGTTAGAAGACAAGAAAAGTGAAGGAGTGGATTTGAAATGTGCACAGTTGGATGTGATTGAACAAACTGCTCTAATAATTAAGTCTACGGAACCCTGCGGCCGTTACCTACCACCATTGTTTACTTATGAACCCAGCGTGTATGGCACAGTTTGCCGTGATTATCCTAGATAGGAAACACTACGGTGAACACATATTAAATGTTCTACAGCTTAAATATGCAGAGGTTCCTGGAAAAGAAATTAAACTATTACCTGCAATGTGGTGGCATGATAATTTATCGAGAGGTCTCTTACGACAGCTCGATCCTTTTACAAGGTTGTGAGAGCCATGAGCTTGTATCTGCAAATCAGTTTTAATTCATCCGTAACACTGAACCGTTCAGGGAACTTCTATATCCAATAATTACAGTGTTCACGGACGTTAGGAAGTTTATTAAGGTGAGCTGGTACTCAAAGTGGAACGAGATGGGCATCTAACGGACTTCCTAAATGTGAGGTTGATGACCAAAGCTACAGAAGTACAATTAGACTGACCTGGCCAGGTGGATCCTCCACCGGGAGCTTTTTGTGCCTCTCTCAGATGAGTGATTACCTTAAGATGAGCCCTGCGATCTCAATTATCAGCTTGTCTTTCATATCTGTTTGTTTGTAACTTAGTTATTGACAAAACGTCTACAAGTTAATCTCCCATTGTATTTAATATACTTCCGGGATGGTGAACAATTCCAGTTGTAATAGACTTTCCTTCTGGATTACTGGTTTCTATTCTCTCCTGTACTTGCGAATATTGAGATCCTTCTTACGAGGATGCTTAAGAACTCAAGGTGTTGTACACGGAGCAGCAGAAGAGATATTTCATGTTAACACGTTAAAATGCTCTCCTAGTGTGGTCCACCTCCCCTTGATATCGTTTCTTCTTCCTCTTTTCCTCGACCTTCTTATTCATGTGTGGCTCCTTGGTGGCTAGCGAACATGCCTTTGAGTTAAGGGGTCCCGGATTCGATTCCCGGCAGTTATCAAGGTAAGCGAGGTGTTAATTTGGGAGGAAAGAAAATTAAATGCATCAGATTTGCTGACGACGTCTTGGTCCTAGCAGAGATTGAGAAAATGATGAATTGCATGCTGAAAGAATTGAGATGATCTTTGAAAACTTTGGTATGAAAATTAACAGAAAGAAGACTAAGGCGATGATCACGAGTAAGAAGAAGGATGTAACAGCAAAGACAGTTCTCTCAGGAACAAGTATCTACATTCAGATATCTGAGAAGCACAATCAGAAGTGATATGAGGTGAAGAACATGATCGCAATGACAACACGTGAAGCATGAGTGGGCCACGAAATGTGGACCTTAAGAAGAGGTTAGTGGAGTGCTTTGTGTGGAGCGTTGCTCTTTATGGCTCTGAGACTTGGACTTTGGAAAGGGAGGAGGAAGGAAGATTGAAATGTTTTGGAATGTGGGTATGGAGAAAAACTGAGAAGATCAGCTGGCAAGACAAATTAAGGAATGAACTAGTATTGGAAAAAGTAGGTGAAGAAAGGGTGACAGTACTGGAAACCATTCAAAAGGGACAGAAGAATTGGTTTGGTCGCTGTTTGTGAAGGAAATATTTATTAACACAGGCACTGGAAGGAAAAGTTGCAGGGAGAGGATTGAAGGGAAGAGAGAGGAATCAGATGATGGACAGTGTGAAAATTAATGGATGATACTGAAAGACTAAAAGGATGGTAGAAGACAGGTTGGCTTGGAAAATGCATGCGGAACCGATGATGATGATGATGATGATGATGATGATGATGATGGTTAATTCCGATGGTTCGGGGCTGGGTTCATCAGAGCGCAGGTCGCCCGTCAACTCGAAAGACCTGCACCCAACTCTTCGGACGCTACACGCCATTATTCTTTTTTTTTTTTGCTAGTTGTTTTACGTCGCACCGACACAGATAGGTCTTACGGCGACGATGGGACAGGAAAGGGCTAGGAGTGGGAAGGAAGCGCCGTGGCCTTAATTAAGGTACAAGCCCAGCATTTGCCTGGTGTGAAAATGGAAAACCACGGAAAACCATTTTCAGGGCTGCCGACAGTGGGGTTCGAATCTACTATCTCCCGAATACCGGATACTGGCCGCACTTAAGCGACTGCAGCTGTCGAGCTCGGTCCATTATTCTTACAACCAATCAGGATGAAGATCGAAACGCTGTTGGAGATTCCGGCTCCCACGATAACGTTCCCGTTCATCTTGCCCTCTCTGCTGTATTGTCTTTTCCATTTCGCAAGATGTGACCATAAGAGGCTGTTTTCCCGCGTTTTGCGAAGGTTAGGACTCTGCACCTGGCGAGCATCTGTGGTGGTGCATGCTTTATTCAACATTCTGCAATAGATTCATACTTCGAAACTCTTTAGTGTCTAGCCTTGGGCAGCATAAAGCAGGAGTAGTAACACTTCAATGTCTTTGTTGGCGAGATCTAGGGTGTACAGTGTGCACTATGTCTTCTTGTATAGAGTAGAACAAATTTGTTACTTTCATTGATCTGTTTTAGACAGCAAGGACATCACTGAGGTACAAGCGATGCTGATATAGCCAGACTCTTTATGAATGGTGTGAAATTGTCGCTGATTGGTGGCCGTATTTCTGTGTCCTTGGCAGGCTCGACAGCCTTAGTAATAGCAACGTTCGACTCGGAGATGCAAACTGGCAGCTGATGAGGATCAAACCAACCTTCATGTCTGCATCTATTGTAACGACCACGGGGTTTTGATGGTTTTGTAGACTTACCTAATATATTGCTTATCGCTGTTTCACCTAACCTCCAGCTCAGGGCGCGAGTCAACACAGCACCATCTTATAACAGAGTATGCGTGTGACGTCACATACTTAGCACAAATGTTGCCTTAGTTTGAAGCGCTATTTCATGAAAAATACACTTCAGATTTTCAGTTTTCTTTTGTAACAGACAGCCTCCTCTTTTATCTGTTAACTGAGACATTGAACATTATCGCAAGTTAAAAACACTCGGCGTGTTCTACCCAAACATTAAAAGCGTCTAACATTTCTTCTTTCCGATGTCGAGGAACGTAAGTTAATGATCTTAATAATCAATTTATTATGTCCAAAATATTGCATAGCATACTGCAGTGGCAGCCAAAGCGATATGTCGGTCTCATCTTTCTAACCTTGAATCACAGCATAAAGTAACTCACTACTGAACTGAAGTAGGCTCACCTTAAAACCTTCAACCCTATTCAAAGTAACTAACTCCTAATTCACAAAAAAAAAAAAAGAAAAAAAAAAAAAAGAAAAAAAAGAAAAATGATAAAAGCAAAGCAGAAAAGTCATTTCCGTTCAGGCCATGAAGGCCCTGGGAAGGATGGAACGTAAAGGCTTACACTATACGTAACCTCGGCACATGATGAGGTAGAGTGATTACGTCTGCCCCCAAGAATTAACCAGGCACTCATTTTCGCTGTAGGCTGAGTGAACCCCAAGGGTCAAGAGCACCTCTGGAATTGAAAACCTCGTTTCCTAACTTAATATTTGTCAGAAACAGCTCTAAAAGTGTCTAGGCTCACAAATTATTGTTATTATTATTATATTTTTTTCACAAATTATTCATAAATCCGGAATGTCAATGGAGAAATGGCACGACAGTCCTACACCAAAATTTTCCATTCACACTTAAAATGAAAGTATTACAATGTTGCCAGATATTTAGCGTTAAAATTTCCATCAAATTGTTAAAATTTCCCTTTTCTACCTAAATTACACCTTTAGCAATACACCGTGACCCAATTTGATGAGGCAATGCTTCACGGGATATTGGAGGCAGGAAGGTAATAATTGACACACATGGTTGGCATGACATGGGGGTTTCATTGACATCAAACTAAAGTACACAAAATGACCAACAGATGGCGCTTTATACGATACACAAGTAATAATTAGTATAACAATCGAGGTTCTTTATAACACATGCTCACTATGCCGGCCTGTAGTCGTTCGTTCGTAATCGGTTTACCCTCCAGGGTCGGATTTTCCCTCGGACTCAGCGAGGATCCCACCGCTACCGCCTGGAGATTCAGACTTCGGGTCGGGTATACAACTGGGGAGAATGACCAGTACCTCGCCCAGGCGGCCTCACCTGCTATGCTGAACAGGGGCCTTCTGGAGGGATGGGGAGATTAGATTGGACAGGCAAGGAAGAGGGAAGGAAGTGGCCGTGGCCTTAAGTTAGGTACCATCCCGGCATTCGCCCGGAGGAGAAGTGGGAAACCACGGAAAACCACTTCCAGGATGGCTGAGGTGGGAATCGAACCCACCCCTACTCAGTTGACCTCCCGAGGCTGAGTGTACCCCCCCCCCCCCCGTTCTAGCCCTCGTACCACTTTTCAAATTTCGTGGCAGAGCTGGGAATCGAACCCGGACCTCGGGGGGTGGCAGCTAATCACACTAACCACTACACCACAGAGGCGGACCAATACCTGTAGTCGAGGGATAATATTCTGAACACATATCCTTGGTATGGTAAGAAGTTGCCGTCAGAGGTTGTCTCTTAGCATCCCTGGGGTCGAACCATCGTGGTAGACTTGCGCCTCGTTTTGTACTTTATTTTGTTGTCAATGAAACCCCATGCCATGCCAATTATTTGCTCTCTATCCGCTAAGTATTGTCTCGGCAAATGTTAACGGACATTTGGATCGCTCTGTATATTAAAATTTATGAACGTAGCGGTGTGATGGACACAGAAACTCTAATTGATATAATACTGCTACTACTGCCTACCAGATTTCCCGCATTCTCTTCTTTTTTCGCGGGCCGTTTAATTCACACGCACTGGGCTGATTGGCTCAGAGGGTTGAGGCGTTGGCCTACTAACCCCAGCTTGACAGGTTCGATCCTGGCTCAGTTCGGTGGTATTTGAAGTCAGCCTCGAGTAGGTAGATTTCATCATCATCATCTGTTTACCCTCCAGGTTCGGTTTTTCCCTCGGACTTAGCGAGGGATGCCACCTCTACCGCCTTAAGGGCAGTGTCCTGGAGCTTCAGACTCTTGGTTGGGGGATACAACTGGGGAGTATGACCAGTACCTCGCCCAGGCGGCCTCACCTGCTATGCTGAACAGGGGCCTTGTGGAGGGATGGGAAGATTGGAAGGGATAGGCAAGGAAGAGGGAAGGAAGCGGCCGTGGCCTTAAGTTAGGTACCATCCCGGCATTCGCCTGGAGGAGAACTGGTAAACCACTGAAAACCACTTCCAGGATGGCTGAGGTGGGAATCGAACCCACCTCTACTCAGTTGACCTCCCGAGGCTGAATGGACCCCGTTCCAGCCCTCGTACCACTTTTCAAATTTCGTGGCAGAGCCGGGAATCGAACCCGGGCCTCCGGGGGTGGCAGCTAATCACGCTAAGCACTACACCACAGAGGCGGACGTAGGTAGATTTACTGGCACTTAAAAGGACTCTTTTGGGACAAAAATCCGACATCTCAGCGTCTCCGAAAACCGTTAAAAATAGTTGGTGGGACGTAAGAATAATAACATTATTATTTTAATTCACAAGTAATAATAATAATAGCAACAACAAGAACACAAATTTCATCCTTAATGTTTGTGCTGTTACGATAGACACTAACTGATGAGCCGCTCCGGAAGTTGAGGAGTACTTAAAGTGACCGGCCGATTGTCGGCTTCGTGGCTAAATGGTTAGCATGCTGGACTTTGGTCCAAGAGGTCTCGGGTGTGAATCCTGCTTGGGCCGAAATTTTAACTTTCATTAGTTCATTCCTGTGCCTTGGGGACTGGGTGTTTGTGACGTCTTCACATTAGAATTCATCCTCACCGACGTGCAGGTCACCTATGAGGCACACACCAGTCCTCTCTGGAGGCCACACGCACTTAATTAACCGGCAGATTACATTATTCAAATTTGCAGTGTCAAATATTTTTCTTATAAAGTGTTTATAGTCATTCGTACGCAACATCAAATACGACAGCCCCGTGTCGGTAGATTTACTGGCACGTAAAAGAACTCCTGCGGGACTAAATTCCGGCACCTCGGCGTCTCCGAAGACCTTAAAAAGTAGTTAGTGGGACGTAAAATAAATAACATTATTATTATTATTACGTACGCAACATTCAATATGCCACTTACATTTTCACTTAAAATATGCTTTGAAAGTAATAAAAATTCATTAAAAACTTCAAACAACTAATTACAGTCCAAATAAACGTTGTTGAGCAACTAGCCATATTGTCGACGATAGTTGCAGGATCTGAACGAAAATAGGGTGCCTCAAATTCATCCTATACCGATGACATGAAACGTCATTAACGCTTACACTTAAAGAGGGCAGTTCAACTTCCTAAATATCTCAAGAAACGATATAATACGCGTATGTCATGTAAACTAGGGTTCATCGATGCGGAAACTCACACGTTTCTCATCCCCACAAATCCACCACAACCATTATTTTCTGTCTGGTTGAGATTCCCCTCTATCTAAGAACGCTGAGCGGTACCAAAGTAACTGGAATTCAATGGAGTATCGTCCTACAGAAATTGCTCATACACAAAAATAGCTTTTTACATAGAAGTATTATTTAAATAATAAGTTATTCACAGGATACGTTGCACATTATCAAGTTTAGACATTGACAGACATTAATTTGTCTGTTATAATATTGGCGAATTTGGACTTTCAAACTGGCAATTATACTGCATACATCTTCGTCTTGTATGTTCTAAACTAGCTGTCAAATTCGTCATTGACAAGTTAGTTTTTATACAGATTAAGCGGTACTGCCATCTAGTAGCAGCCTGAGAGAAAGAGCACGTCTCAATAGAAATGCATAACTTTAGAAAGTACCTACATATTAATGGCCGTCTTTCGGAAAAGGATAAATATAGAAACTCAGAATACTGAATATCTGAGAACTATCCAGCTCAATTCATCTCGTAGTTTAGGCAAGAAGCCTCATTCGTTGAAATAATATCGTAAATATTACATTTTCACGTCAATATCTTGAAACAGTGCATAACAGAATGAAACATTGTTTAGTTCCACACATTTTATAAAATAAATAAATAATTAATAACTGAGTCTAAGCATCCCCGTCTTCGTCCCACCGTTCTTATCTTACTTCCAATGTCCAGTCCATTATTCATCCACGTCAAATATCCTCCGCCATTCGTCCCACCGCCGAAGCTGATTGATGCATACAGCTGAATCCCTTTATCTCCTTATTTTGAGTACCCTCTTACCATTCTGCCCACCTCTTTGTACCAGCAATTATTCATGTGTACTACTTACGACTTATGAATAATATATATGGCGTATGGCTTTTAGTGCCGGGAGTGTCCGAGGACAAGTTCGGGTCGCCAGGTGCAGGTCTTTTGATTTGACTCCCGTAGGCGATCTACGTGTCGTAATGAGGATGAAATGATGATGAAGACGACACATACACCCAGTCCCCGTGCCAGCGAAATTAACCACTTGGTTACAATTCCAGACCCTGCCGGGAATTTAATCCGGGACTCCTGTCACCAAAGGCCAGCACGCTAACCATTTAGTCATGGAGCCGGACTTATGAATAATATATCGTGAGTATACCAACTTTCACTCCCATGCAGATAAGTCCATCTGAAAAACAAAGCGAAGTAAACATAGTTACATCTACCAGCCGCCTTAAGGCACAATTGGTAAAGTCTTTAAGTAACGTTTCTTGAAAATCTTCGAATTGGGGTTATTTTAAATCCTATATGTATGTGCTGGATATCATTATTATCCAAATCTAACGAAATTTAATGTACCACGGTTCGAATTTCAAATTTCTGTTGGACTTCAAAACATTATTATAAAAATATAGTGCCTCCGCGGTGCAGGGGTAGCGTGCTGCCTATTTCCCGGATGCCCTGGATTCGATTCCCGGCCAGGTCACGGATTTTTACTTGCGTCCACTCTGCCTACATGATTACAATTGAGAAGCTATCTGACGGTGAGATAGCGGTCCCGGTCTAGGAAGGCAAGATTAACGGCCGAGAGGATTCATCGTGCTGACCACACGACACCTCTAATCTGCAGGCCGTCGGGCTGAGCAGCGGTCGCATGGTAGGCCATGGCCCTAAGGGGCAGTTGAGGTATGAGGTTTCGTTTGGTTTTTATTAACATGTTTTCTACCGCTTTTTCCCACACCTGTGAGGTCGCGTGTGCAAACTGCGTCGCTCATATGGATGTGGCCTTGTTTTACGACCGGATGCCCTTCCCGACGCCAACTCTATATGGAGGGATGTAATCAATAATGCGTGTTTCTGTGGTGGCTGGTAGTGTGGTATGTTGTCTGAATATGGAGAGGAGGGTAATGGGACGAACACAAACATGCAATCCCCGAGCCAGAAGAATTAATCAGAAGCTATTAAAATCTCCAACCCCGCCGGGAATCGAACCCGGGACCATCTGAACCGAAGTCCAACGAGTCGGACATACTAAAATATAACGGAAGACGTAAATGTTTTTGTTCAGCTCTGGAGCTGATAGTGCTCTTGAATCTGCCCTGTTAGAAAAAACAGAGGTCAGTTAAGAAAGACAGTTTACTAAAAATTTTGATGTGGTAAACGTCTACAAAGAACGCACTCTATTTTCATGAGACTCGGCAAGCGACAGGCTGTCGCCTTCATATCAGTAAACGCGCATGGCATTGCTTCACTCACTGATCTGGCGGTAAGCTACTACGCAATACGGTCATGTATATTTTAAGTTTTATGTTTTGAAGTAAATAATAGTTGGTCGTATTCATGGTGGTGGTGATTATTGTTTTAAGAGAAAGTACAACTAGGCAATCATCCTCTACTAGGTGTCGTATGGCAGATCCCTCTCAGAAAGTTTGTGCAAAATTTCATGAAATTCTGATGAGTGGTTTAGACGTGATGCCGTTTTGGAAGACAAACCGACGTCATTTCAAATTTAAATACAACGAATAATAATAGTATAGAGTCCCTCTCATTGGCTGAATGGTCAGCACTGAGACCTTCGGTTCAGAGGGTGCCGGGTTCGATCCCCGGCCGGGTCGAGGACTTTAATCGCGTCTGATTAATTCTTCTGGCTCGGGGACTGGGTGTTCGTGGTTGTCCCAACATTCTTTTCTTCATATTCAAACAACGCACGATACTAGCAATAGTGATTACATCCCGCTATATAGATCTGGCGTCAGGAAGGGCGTCCGGCTGTAAAACACACCTGTGAGACACAGTTCGCACACATGCTGGAAAAGCGGTAGAAGAAGATGAACTACCGTGTGCAAGCATTTTAGGCTGCTTGGTTGTCAATTTCGACATTCCAAAACAGTCCACTAGATGGCTCAGTAAATCGGATCTCTCTTGGGTGTCTGTGGCTGAGTATTAATGCATTTTGTCGGTGAACACCAAATGTGTCGCCCGAGATCTTTTACATGCCGACATCGTGCGACATGGAGTGTCGAATGGACTTTTCTCCGTCCTTCAAAAATCCGACTACCTCTGCCGGGTTTGAACCCGTTATCTTCGGATCTAGCGGCCGACACTTTACCACTGATCAACAGAGGAAGCTAATATAGAGTGATATGTTGTAATAGGTGGTCAGGACTGGTGCGTCACTACAATTATTGGAGCTGACTAGTCATATTTAGACTGATCTTTGATCTGGCCTCTTTTCCAGAACGGTGCAGAATGTCTCAAAGGCTGTGACATGTTTAGACATCAAATAATACTTCCAGCTAACCTACTTGGACAAAACATTAGTTACCCAAATCAGAACGACTTAGCAACATGTGATCATGCGTTTGACCGCATTAATCGCGTATGATATACACTAGACTCGGTGTGGAAGTATTCAGCTTCAATTTGCAGTTACTCGCAGTGCCGTGACATCAGCTGGAGACACCATATCCCTGAGTGCAGATTAAAGGCTAGTTCACACCATGACGCTAGGTTTTGCAACCAATGCATATGCGTGAATTGCCGTTGTGATTTTGCAGTACCATAGTAGTAACACCTTAAAGCAGCAACTACACGGCAACGAGTTTACTATCGAAAGCTCATGCTTATAGACAACATGATTTTCCTTTTTTTTCACAAGCACACTCATTGCGATAGCTATTTTGGTTTTTATTTCTTCATCCACATAACTTACAATTATCCTGTTAACCAGTGTCCTAGGTGACTGAACTGTGACAGTGAGTTTTCCGTCCAATGCATTGATGCTTTCCTGCTTGCTGTTACCACAAATTTAGTTTTCTTGTAATTTATTTTAAGGCCACACTCCTTGCTTACTTCGTTGATGTTGTCCACAGGGAATTAAAGGTATTCTGAGAGGCCAAACCACTGCCATCAATCTAAAGAAGAAAGTGAAAACTAGGATTTCGAAAAGGTGAGTAAAACACCTAGTTTTGGCTTTACCCTAATATCGTGAACAGGACCAAAGGACTTCTTGTTTTACATGACATCAGAAGCAAATAAATATTACCTGCCACTTCAAAAACTCTTTTTGCAATGGTTTACATTCGAAAATCTGTATTTTTATTAAGAAATGTTATTTATAGGACGACTAGTTTGAATGATTATCATAATCATCATCATTTTGTGTACACGATGATTTTGGTTACGGAAATTTCTTGCGCCGATCGTACTATGAAATACAGTATTTGGTACTATGTTGAAATCTGGATCTGACTCATTGTATACAACAAATTTGATTTGTTGGCATTACTTTGGATTATAGTTAAAACCCGTACGGTATGCTACAGTTTTGTGTTCCTTATCCAGATGTGTAGTTTTGTGTGTATGTGTTAAATATGAACTGTGTTTGAACAATGCTGAACTCGGAGAAACGCAACTACAAGAGAAAAGTGTAATATCCAGGGGCGGTCATTTGTGCTGACTGTCACGGTCACGACATGTTAGATTGCTGATGGAGTATCATTAATCCCGACATACCACACTTGTTTCACTTTATAATAAAAATCACATTGATATTACTTTAAATCTATTTCTTGCTGGAAAAAGTTATGTGTTTATTTCGTTTTGTTCAGTACGAGTAATATCGAGAAAATTCCCTAAATATGAAGAAGCTGCAAATGCCTAATGATTGTGAAATCTACGGGTTATACTTGTACAATTATACACTCGTACGCAGGGGAAACATTAGGTAAAGTTTTTCTCCTCGGTTATTTTCTAGAGTTGGAGTTTTTGCGACCATCTGTCATTATTTAAAGGCCGAAGACTTTGACATAAATATGTGTTATGGCTGCAGTGTTACTGGAACATTTATGTACCGTGACGCCACAAAATGCATGACGTAAGTGTAATCGTAGCAACCATGCAGGCAGTGATGTGATGTGGCCAGATAAGTTTACCTAGCAACCATGCAGGCTGTGATGTAAGGTATGGATGGATGACCAGACAATGTTACCTAGCTACCGTGCAGGCTGTGATGCGAGGTATTGTTGGATGACCAGACAGTGTTACCTAGCAAGCATACAGGCTGTGATGTAAGGTATGAATGGACGGCCAGACAATGTTACCTAGCAACCGTGCAGGCTGTGATGTGAGGTATTGATGGATGACCAGACAGTGCTACATAGCAACCAGACAGGCTGTAATGTAAGGTATGAATGGACGGCCAGACAATGTTACCTAGCAACCGTGCAGGCTGTGATAAGAGGTACTGATGGATGACCAGACAGTGTTACCTAGCAACCGTGCAGGCTGTGATGTAAGGTATGGATGGATGGATGGTCAGACAATGTTACCTAGCAACCGTGCAGGCTGTGATGTGAGATATTGATGGATGACCAGACAGTGTTACCTAGCAACCATGCAGGCTGTGACGTAAGGTGTGGATGGATGGCCAGACAGTGTTACCTAGCAACCGTGCAGGCTGTGATGTGAGGTATTGATGGATGACCAGACAGTGTTACCTAGCAACCGTGCAGGCTGTGATGTAATGTATGGTTGGATGACCAGACAGTGTTACCTAGCAACCATGCAGGCTGTGATGTGAGGTATTGATGGATGACCAGACAATGTTACCTAGCAACCATGCAGGCTGTGATGTAAGGTATTGATGGATGGCCAGACAGTGTTACCTAGCAACTGTGCAGGCTGTGATGTAAGGTATTGATGGATGGCCAGACAGTGTTACCTAGCAACTGTGCAGGCTACGTCTTATGGCTGGTTGCCACCTGAAATTAGCAGCCGTTGATGGATGACCATGGCCGAGGAACATATTTATGATCATTTGATTTTCGCAAGGGAAAAGTTTTTTTGTTCTTTTTTAATTCTTTTCTCTTTCGTAGCATGAGATCTAGTTGTGAAGATGGGGCGCATAAACATTGCATTTTACAGTAAAACACGCGCAGAACAATATTGTAAGGAAGAATACAAATACTAGTATTTTCTGTGTAGCAGATTGATTTAGAAAAAGAAAACTTGATCAGTGACACACTACCGGATCTAAAATAAAGTAAAAATCAACCTGTGTTGCAATATTAACATAAAGGAAATTAATATTATTGTGCTGTAACCGAATTTACAGCACTGTAATTAATCATTTCCTATTGATGATTCCGCAGCTTTGCCAGAATCCCGCGAACCTTTTATTATGGATTTATGGTAGTGCAAAGTGGTATTCATAGTGAGTTAAAAAATACGTTTTACCCAAATTTCATATATCTTCGCTAGGATTATAAAACGATATCCGGCAATCTCTTCTGACATCAATATTTAAATAAATATAAAAAATATCTGCCCCTGATGATACCTTGAGCACGTGGATTGAGTTGAGAAACACTATGATTTAGCTAACCATATTGTCGGACGTACAACAGTCTACGATATGCAAATGAATCTGGTCAAGAATCAAGACTTTTGTAAAAACTGATGCAGGCTCAGTTTAGAGACGGATTAAACTTGACGAAACGTTCTCTCTATAATGGGAACGCAGCCGGACACACCGAGATGGCCTAAAAAGAAAAGAAGCTAATTTCTTCTACAAACAAATTACGGACAGAAATGATTTTCGTGCTGGTGGTTAATGTTTCGACGGAATAAAGTACAACTGAGCATCTTTCAATGTGTATAGGATTGTTTTTATCTATGAACTTAGCAGTGAATGCCTCCAAATCACAATCCAGTCCCGAGACGATGGGTGGACTTCTGGGTCGGAGTGTGCCGAGTGTAAACTAACATGATGCTTTCCTCATATCACGATCTAACTGTTAGCTGCGGTCAGACAGAGTCCGCTATGTCGCGGTCCATTTGTTCTGCAGTGCAGCCCATTACCGTAACGGTGCTGCCGCTCACCTTCTCCTACATCGCTAGTTTACTTCGCTTCAACAACTCATCCCGCACATTTTTATGAATATCGTTCTCTCCAGAGCTTCCGGATCTAACACTTGACGTCACAGTGCATTAGGTGCAGCCTTGCCGAGACGATAACGGCGACATAGTTTCAGTCACAAGGACTCCGGTTTGATTTGCTCGTGATGAATCCAGTAAAACATATATGGAAGACCTCGGATTCATTCAAACTTCACCGGAAACGAGTAACGGGTTAATTTCAAAGCGGAAAGGAAAGATGCATAGAGTTAACCACTTTGTCCCACTACAAAGTCTTTACCCTCACCCAACTGCATTTTTACCAAATACAATCCCTAGAAATGGCCAATGAGTTCCTTATATTACTATTACAATCCTTGTGATTTATTTGTTAATAGACTAACAACCGTCGCGCACTACCTACAACAAAAATGCCTTTCCCAAAATAATAAGATACGTCACAATGAAACGGTTCTGAAGCATGTGGTTATATACGCATCCGAAACCTGTCCATAAATGTCAATAAAGGACTCATCGAAGAACTGGAGAAAAGGGAGCGGTGAGTAATTAGGGAAATTATGGGATACAATTACAAGAATAGCATCCACCAAAGAAGATCCAGTAAGGAAGTCTATAACAAAATAGAGAAAATTACAGACACGATGCGCAAAATACGGGCACGATTGTACGGTCACCTCAGACGAATGGAGAGAAACAGGTTGATATTTCATTTGTTTGATTCAAAACCTAAAACCACGACGCCTTGGTTTAGAAAGACCAAATAAGACCTTCAAGTGCTAGAGATCGAACCGTAAGACGCCCTTCACAGAGATATTATTCTAGAAGTAAAGATAGTGACTGATGGGCTAAAGCGAAACGAACAACCGAAAAGAAGACACGGTGTCCCTTGGACAGAGGAACGCAAGCAGGCCCACTCACAAAGAATGTGGCAATTCTGGGCTTAAAACAAAGCAAAGTTCACTGCCTAATGTAACAAGACTTAACGTGGTTTTCCATGCTCCCAGCGAATAAATAATAATAATGATGATTTTAATTCTGATTTCTTCGTTGAATTCAAGACTGCCTTTCGAGAAAGCTTGTCAGAGAAATGTAAAGCAGACAGCATGTACACACACAATAAGGTAACAATAAACACAGACTGAATGCCCATAAATGAAAACGGTTATAAAGGTTAATAATTATGATAGATCCATGGGCATTTGCAATATTGTATTATTGTATACAAGGGATAAGTTAGGAATCATACTGATGGTTTATTTTATGTGACACGTGGAGAAGAAATGGACCCAAAGTTGGTGATGGAAATTTTACGGCAAAATACGAGTATGTAACGGAAGTGGAACCAGAACAACCGTGCAGGCTGTGATGTAAGGTATGGATGGATGGTCAGACAATGTTACCTAGCAACCATGCAGGCTGTGATATAAGGTATGGATGGATGGTCAGACAATGTTACCTAGCAACCGTGCAGGCTGTGATGTAAGGTATGGATGGTCAGACAATGTTACCTAGCAACCGTGCAGGATGTGATGTAAGGTATGGATGGATGGTCAGACAATGTTACCTAGCAACCGTGCAGGCTATGTCCTATGACTGGTTGCCATCTTAACATAGCAGCCTTTGATGGATGACCATGACCTGAAGATATACTTATAATGATTTGATTTTTACACAAGGGAAAGGTAATTTGTCAAATGGTATTTCCACCTAGAAGCAGGCTAGCTACTCTGGGACCTCAAATAAGAGTAGTATTAGGATTTGAATACGTAAGAAACATAAACTTAAGTATTGATTTCTGAAGAATACAGGCTCGAAGTGTGAATCCTAACACACAACGAACCGGAGAGCTCTGAAATAGCATGCGGCTCGTATGTTATTTGCATGTAGTCAGATACTTCTTCCTTCTTGGTTCTGAATGGGTCGTTCATGTTCAGGAGGAATAAAGATTTGTTGGCTTTTCTTTTAGCCCAATAGAGGTTATTATTATGTATGTTATTACAATTATCAATGTTATTATTATTATTATTATTATTATTATTATTATTATTATTATTATTATTATTATCATTATTATTATATTTATTGGTCCGCCTCTGTGGTGTAGTGGTTAGTGTGAATAGCTGCGTTCCCCTAGGCCCGGGTTCGATTATCGGCTGTGCCGCAAAATTTGAAATGTGGTAGGAGGACCAGGACGTGGTCCACTCAGCCTCGGGAGGTCAATTGAATAGAGGGTTTCGATTCACACCTTATTCATTCTCGAAGTGGTTTCCCGTGGTTGCTAGTTCTCTTCCAGGCGAATGACGTAATGGTACCTAACTTAGTGCCAGTGCCGCATCCTTCCCTCTTTTTGTCTATCCTTTCCAATCTTCCCATCCCCCACAAAGCCCCTATTCAGCAAAGTAGGTGCGTCCGCCTAGGTGAGGTACTAGTCCTCATCCTCAGTTATATCACTGACCCAGTGCCTCACGCTCCAGGACAGTGCTCTTGAGGCGTTAGAGGTGGGATCTCTCGCAGAGTCTGGGGGAATAACCAACCCTGGACGGTCAGCGTCTGCCACCTTTATAGATCCAATCATCAGATCGGGAAATGGTGAGCCGTGTCGTTTGTCGGACATCAAGGTAACAGGAGTTATGATCGCAGCACGAGGAACAATTCCTAGCTTGTTCATAAAGTCTGTTGGGAGTACTAATTAAAAAAAATTCTTTCATGAAGCGAGTTCAGCGCATCAGAGAATCATCTATATGGCACTCAGGAGATACAACTTATCGTGTCCCATGGATAACAATCATTCTCTGTGGATGTGGATGTTATGTTTAGAAAAAAATTACTTGTAATGAATTGTCTTTCATTACTTTCTTCTCGTTTTTTTGTATTTTTTGTATGCACCATACAATTAGATCCCAAATCATCGAAAATTTTAGAACGAGAGGATACACCGTACATGAAGAAAAAATGAAATGGCGTATGGCATTTAGTGCCGGGAGTGTCCGAGGACATGTTCGGCTCGCCAGGTGCAGGTCTTTCGATTTGACTCCCGTAGGCGACTTGTGCGTCTTGATGACGATGACATGATGATTAAGACGACACATACAACTCAGCCCCCATGCCAGAGAAATTAACCAATTATGTTTACAATTCCCGACCCTGCCAGGAATCGATCGCGGGACCCATGAGACCAAAGGACAGCACGCTAACCATTTAGCCATGGAGCCGGACGTACATGAATATATTCTAGGTTTTTCCGAACAAGGGAGCATAAGAAGTATTGATATGATCGTTAATGTGTATATTTATATTTATCAAATCACTTTTCATGGACAAAGAATTATACCTTAATATGCCAACGTCATTACCATTGAACTTTTCCTACATCTTGCAGAAAGGTATCCGATTCTTGACCCGATATTCTACCAATAACACACAGAGGAAGCTCTATGCATTCATATACAATATATACGGAACTGATAGCCGAAGGTGTCTTTATAACCTAGAAGTACCTGGCAAATCATGCCTGGCTTTTCAGATTTTACTGACATTGGGCTATTCTGATCAGAGGATAGGATATTCTGTACTAATCCTTTTTTCTCGTCAGTTGTAATAACAGCCGGTCCAGTAAAAATCCCCGCTGACGTGGCTCTGGGAGAGCGGATAACACGCTGCAATATTAAACAGTGAGAGGTGTGAGGGCGGTGGGATCCTCATACATACAGACAGAGAGATTAATTACTTAAAGCACGACACAGAGAGACCGTGTGATGAAAATTGAAAATACTCTCCTTTATATGATACACTACTTACCTCTGGTTTTCTCGGTTACGTGACTCTCCCTCGTCAAAGACCGGTGGGGCGGCTTAATTACCAACTAGGAACGCAGGAGATCTGGTAAAATGACTTCTCCACTATCGATGAAATTAGGTTACGAGTTCAAGCCAGAAGGGTTTCTAAATTGATACGTAGGAATTGAAGCATTCATACTCTTTTATCTATCGAAGAGCAGATATATAAAAGTCCTTTAACCCACAAAATACAAACAAGTTAATATAAGAACTGCTGATGTTTTTCATAAATTAGAAGCAACAGGCATGAGTTTAGCGAAAATAATTGTTGCTAAAAACAGCTGCTACTACTACTATATGACGTCATAAGGTGGCATTTTAATTTGACGCCATCAACGTTACCTGCGTGTCAATTTTGACGTTCCGTTTTACTCTCCCAGGTGGTGGAGTAATTCGGAAGTTTGCTGGGCGATCTATGGCTAAGTTTTAATGAATTTGCCGGGTAAAGTCCATGTAGACATCGTACAATACGGAGTGACCAATAAACTTCTTTCGACCCTTCAAGCACCCGACTACCTCTACCGGTTTCAAACCCGCGGTATCTGGATTCGGAGGTCGATATTCTGCCACTGTTCCACAGAAGGAGGCAGTAGGAACAATGGCAGGAGGGTACTCGGAATGAGGAGAATGAACACGACAGATGAGATTGTAATTACAAATCGACTTCGGTGTTGGGGTCAAGTGATGCGAATGGAGAAAGACAAAATAATGGACTCCACCGTGGAGGGTAAGAGAAGAAGAGCAGAGCCAAGTGACAGTGGTCAACGTCAGTTCTCAATGATTTACTGCATCTCTGAAACACTCAAACTCAGATAAATAAAATAGAAATCATAATGTTCTTATTCTCACATCGTTTACGCTAGTGGGGTTTACGGGTCCGAACTGTACAGGACATCGTGTTTTATGTCCCGATACCCTTCCTGACTCCAGCTCCACGAGGATGGATGTACTCACTGTCGCATATCTCTGTGGTGTCGTGTATGTGTACAAACACAAATACCCAGGATCCTACTCAATCGAAGGCCTCGCCATTCAGCCGAAAACCAGACAGAAAAATGAAATAGCAATCTAATCATATAGATACACTCTCAAGTAGGAAATGTAAGCTAAAATTACATTCACTATAGAAGAAGGAATTGTTCTTGTGTGGTTCATCAGTCCATAAACAGGTTTGATGAACCCCTTTATCCCGCCCCAAGCTGTGCTGACCGTTTTATTTATACGCAAATCCTACATTCTACCTCTACTGTCCAGACTAAATCCACTTCTTTTAAATACCGAACTCGGTCTTGCGATGTGTCCGATAAGTCTAGCTCTTGTTTTAGTAACCTCAGTGGTTGTGTCGGTAGAATAGATCCACGATCTTCCCTGCCTGTGGTAAGATGTGACTAAAAGGTGGACAAGAGACTCGTGGGCTCGCAACTACGGTTCACTTATCTGACTCTGGCGTGGCTCCTCAGCGGCATCTTTCCTACCCGTCCTCCCTTGCTCTACTCGCGTTCTTTTCCGACCCCGCGAGGCCTAAGAAGTCCTTTATTTTCACGCCCTTCTTGTCCATGTTCTTTGTTTCGCCCATACCTTCATTTTTCCAGATGTCGAGCCTGTTCGATTTTCCCTTATCTCCTCTTAAAATAATAATCACTACCACCACCTCTTGTTCTAGTCAAATCGTTCTCCTCTCGCCAATTCGATTCGCATCTCTTTATTAGAAATTCAATCTACCAGTATCATCATCATTGTTCTGTAACTCCACATTTCGAAAGCTTCTATTCTCCCTCGTTCTTCTCTAGTTAGTATCCAGCTCCCAGACAAAAGAATTTAAAAAAATTTCTCTAATTTATATATCAGTGTTTGAAGTGTGCAAATTTATTGTGTTAACAAAGACCTACCTTCCTTCGTTGTGCTATTCTCCTGACATCTGCTATTTTACAACCCAATTAACCTGTCTCTCATAAGAATTCTTTTCCTTGTACATAAGCATCACGTGAATTTCTTCGACTATATTCCATTTCTTTTGTTTTCGATTTATTTTCATAATAGCTCTTTCAGACCCTGCCCACACATTTTGTAGATGAGGAACCTCTTCCCCACTAGACAGCTGAAACCTGTACCTCACGTGTGGGTAGAGTTTGCTCTCCCGGTTCCAACGTGTTAAAGGTCCCAAAAATCGCCAAGTAGCCCTTGGTTGATGAGTATATGTCCCTACCAAGGGATCCAAAGGCTTTCAGAAATATTCACGAACTAATGTGGAGTATGCAAATTACATCATTTCAATACTGAAAACTACATAAATTCAAGAGAAAAAACTCTGTAATTAGACTTTTTTTTTGCAAGTATTTCAATATCGCAGCAACCCAAGTAGGTTTTTGGCTAGGAAGGGATAGGACTTCCAAAGGAGCATCTGTGGCCGTAGTTAAGTTACAGCCCAAAAAATTGTCTGGTGTGAAAATGGAAAACGGTAGAGAATAATTTCAAATTTGACGATGATGTAGCTCGTCCCAGTGAGTGTATTTGAGCCTCTAGAGGAATTGAGGAAATATCATCAAATAATATTGTTCGTCACTTTTAAAACTAAAGGACTTAAGCAATATGTGTATTTTAATTGTTAGTTACTTTCACTTTTTGTTTATTTCACAATTTTGTTTACTCCGCCCCGCCACAGATAGTTCTTATGGTGATGATGGCATAGCAGTGGAAATGAAGCAGCCAGGGTTTTAATTATGGTACAGATCCAACATTTGCCCGGTGTAAAAATGGGAAATTAGGAAAAACCATCTTCAGGAGACAGTGGGGTTGGAACGCAAGCTTACCGCTGCACGGCCTAGTCTTCGGTAAGTTAAAATTAGCTTATTATAAGGGCAGAGAAACTGAAAAAATTAAGATTTATGACCCACATTACAGAAATGTGTAGGTTGTAAATGTGTATAAAATATTCTGTTAATCTTTTGTAACCTGCCTGTAATTTGTCGTATGTACAAGTCATATATTTTGTAAAAGTTGTTGTGTGTGTTGTAAAAGGTCAAACGGTGTTAAGAGATTCTTGTTTCACGTCATCCAACAAGTATTAAAGTGTCTCTTTTCTTCTTTCTCTCTGAATTTAATCACTGAGTAACCCTCTGTGCGTGAACACTAATCCGCTGTAAACTATAAGAATTGAGGCAAATTGAATTGTCCATAAAGATATAATATATTGACATATGATGTACACGACCAATTGTCTCTTCGCAACTTTGGCGCCATATATTTATTTATTCGATTGGTCGCTTTCTCTTTGTCTTTTAGTTGGTACACGTCGGACAGTGTATTGCCAACAATATTTATGTAATACAATTGTGAACATGAGCTACGGTAGTGTCTGGCTGATATTTCACATTCCGCTCCACTAGAACGAGGCGTTGTATAACATAACCCTTATCTCGGTCTGACAATCCAATGTTATATCGATGCATCAAACAGACGTATGGTTTGGCTTCTGTCCATTTTCAGGAGATGATTTGGGCGCACCAGCAAGCACTAAATTTCAGGGATTTGAACCTGCTCTTGTGCTTTTTTTTCTCCTTTTGTTTGGTCATTATCATCCTTTTATTTCAAAAAGAAAAGTCCAGCCATTTATCAGGTAGGTAGCATGTTAAGTAGCCCACCACCACAAACACAGACAAATCATAAATTAAAATTAATAACAAAAATAAACCGACGTGTACTCGTGTTAGTAGAATTGGCTGGAGCTGCCTATTGCGGGGATCTTGTTGTAATTAATCACAAGGCCTTGTTTTATCGTGTGTGTGTGTGTGTGTGTGTGTGTGTGTGTGTGTGTGTGTGTGTGTGTGTGTGTGTGTGTGTGTGTGTGTGTGTGTGTGTGTGTGTGTGTGTGTGTGTGTGTGTGTGTGTGTGTGTGTGTGTGTGTGTGTGTGTGTGTGTGTGTGTGTGTATTACAGCGAGACAGGAAGCTACTGCTCGAGAATATACGGTGTGTCCAAGAAGTTGTCTTCCTGAAGAAACTCTGACAAACCCTTCAGAGACACAATGAATTGAAACGGATGAGTTTGAACTTCACATTTTTCTGCATAGTCTGTTCTGAACAAATAATAAACATTTGGATTGGGTATTTCAATGAACAGCGCACTTTGGGTATTTACTAGGCAGGATACTGAATAAAGTCAAGGTTTGTAGAACACTTTACAGTTCTCTTTCCCTGAATCCACAACAGAGGTTAGAATTAACATTAAGATTTATTTACGTCGCGTAATATTTGTATCCAAATTGATGAGAAAACCATCTAAATAAGAGTTTTGCCTGTACATTGCTCAGAATTTAAAAAGAATGATATTTTTGTATCGGTCGTGTCCTCAGTAACAAGGAAATGCACTTTTTAATTTTCCGTAATTTCTGTCTGTCTGTCTGTCTGCCTGTCTGTCTGTCTGTCTGTCTGTCTGTCTGTCTGTCTGTCTGTCTGTCTGTCTGTCTGTCTGTCTGTCCACTAAGTCGCTACAATCTAGGCCATAAAGTTTATTCACGTCCGCCTCTGTGGTGTAGTGGTTGGTGTCATTAGCTGCCTCCCCCGCAGGCCCTGGTTCGATTCCCGGCTCTGCCACGAAATTTGAGAAAGTGGTACGAGGGCTGGAACGGGGTCCACTCAGCCTCGGGAGGTCAACTGAATAGAGGTGGGTTCGATTCCCACCTCAGCTATCCGGGAAGTGGTTTTGCCTGGTTTCCCACTTCTCCTCCAGGCAAATGCCGGGATGGTACCTAACTTAAGGCCACGGCCTCTTCCTTGTCTATCCCTTCCAATCTTCCCATCCCCTCCACAAGGCCCCTGTTCAGCTTAGCAGGTGAGAGCGCCTGGGCGAGGTACTGGTCATTCTCCCCAGTTGTATCCTCCGACCCAATGTCTCACGCTCCAGGACACTGCCGTTGAGGCGGTAGAGGTGGGATCCCCAGCTGAGTCCGAGGGAAAAGCCAACCCTGCAGGTTAAACAGATTAAGATAGAAGAAGATAGATAGTTAATTCACGCTGAGTGAAATGGTTGTGTAGGGGGAGGCCTAAAATGTAATTTACACATATTTATGTTATTGTTGTTCCTATCGATAAATGCTGTCTAACTAAAAGTATGCTATATAGAATTAACTTTCAGATCATTTACGGCATGCATTTTTACCGTCCCGGCGATGATATACCTGAATGTAGACTTTTGTTGCGTAGTTCATATGAACGCCGATATAGAAATATTGTTGAATCTGTTAACTGGCGATGGTTAAACTCGCGTTGTCATCGGCCAGTATAAAAAAGGAAAACTGTGAAGATTATAAAACAAGAGAAAAAAATGATAAAGAATCGATCGCTTAAAGAATAAGACAAGAGAGAGTCATGAAGGAAGGACTCCCTTCACATTAGATGCTCTAAAATCCCAGAGTCGGAAGAAAACTAAGTGTGAAGGCCTACAATATCGAAAGCTCATAAAACTGATCAACAATACCATTATATTGACCATTGTTCTGATGTGGTTTGTCTTGCCACTTATCGCCGGTAGATGGGATTACTGCATGTCCCGAGTTAAACAGCCTGCCTGAATATTAGTGGAAAGTAGCAGGGGAGTTAGAGAATGTTGTACATGTTATGCGATTGTACTGCAGCTAGTTTATAAATAAACTGAAAAGAAGATGTTTTGAATGGAGGAATAAATGATACAATATCGCTATGTAGACCTACTCCTTTCACGTACTGCGGCTATCGGTAGTTTCCCAGTATTTGACTTCAGAAATATGCAGGGGCTCTACCCAAATTGAGACCTTACCAATCCTGGCCCTTTTCTATCACAGCATCATTGAAAACCTAACTGACTTTGCACGTTGAGGGAAAAAAAGTCCACAAATCGCATCATGACAAATGGTAGACAAGTTGAGGGTTGGCTTGCTGGAGCTTTCCACTATTTCTTAGTGTATTTTGTAAACCAGTGTATACGATCTAAATATTCTGTACGGCGTGTAGACAAATAGGTGAAATATACATTTACATCGGGAGGAAAGAGAGGCCAATTTTAATTTTAAAATATGTGGAATATCCGAAGTTAAACAAAAGTAGGCGTGGACTAAATGACCGCGAGCAGGGGAAATGAAGGAGCAACTTCAGATCGGGATATATTGTCCTAGCCGAGAACAGAAGTCATGTGGTTGATTGATTATCACAACTCAAATGTGATCAGGACAGAGGTCATTGTTGTGCTGTGCGGGTTATTCAGTGGCAGATAACGGATAAGGCCCTGGTATTTCTTTATTTTTAAGTTCGTAGACACAAAAAACGCTTTAACGTACAAGTGGTTTTTTTTGTTGAGTTTTATTGAGACAATTTCATGTCCAGCCTTTTATGTTGCATCAGTGGAGTATGTTCCTCTGTGCTCCGATGTCTCATAAAACTCGCCATTAATAAAATGAATCTCGTCACACCAACGTGCATTGTACACTACACTCCTCAATTCTCAGTAGTACAAGAAGACTTCAGTATCCTTGTGTTGGTTTCTGCGTGTCAGTGTGAGAAGTACTCTGAAGCGCTCAATCTGGTAACTTATCTGTGACTACCTTGTAATACTGAAAGTAGAGTTCTGACGTTTCTTAGAGGGAGGTCCGCTTACTACCTGCCTAGAGAGAAGGGAGTAGGTGAGTATGGTTGCTATGGAAACGTGAGCGGGTCCACTGCGGTCGCCATGGTGATAAGGCTGCTGACCGGCTCGTGTTGCTTGAAGTTGGCAAACCTCTCACTTCTGAGCGGTCTGAACGAACGAACAAGCAAACCGGAAGGGAAGGGATGCAGAAAGTAATGTGGCAACACCGTGCAATGCTCCTCCTCCAGCTCTATCTGTCAAAACGCTTCTTTCAATATTATTATATATTATTCGTAATGGAATATTTTTTGAAATACTTCAAAAATTTCGTTCGTCTGGCTGCTTAAATGAATGTTTAGTGTAGTGGCTTTGGACTCAGATGGTCCCGAGTTCGATTGGTGGTAGAGTCATGGATTTTAACCGTATCCGGATAATTCCCCTAGTTCGGTGATTCGGTGTTAGCGTTGCCCACCTTCATTTAGATACAACCATCGCACTTTGCGATAGTTAACACAACGTTTCACATGGGATTGTTGTCAGGAAAGGCAGCCGGCAGTAAAACTGGCTTTATCCTCATACTGTGCAGCCCCGCCCCCAAGTAGTGGGGAAAAGTCACGAAGAAGAAGAAGAAGAAGAAGAAGAAGAAGAAGAAGAATTAGTACATTTTGAATTAATGTTTGAGAGACTTCGTTCTAATCATATTATTTTTAAGGTTTAATAATTTCGTGTGGCTATTTCTAGCCGAGTGCAGCCCTTGTAAGGCAGACCCTTCGATGAGGGTGGGCGGCATCTGCCATGTGTAAGTAACTGCGTGTTACTGTGGTGGAGGATAGTGTTATGTGTGGTGTGTGAGTTGCAGGGATGTTGGGAACAGTACAAAGACCCAGCCCCCGGGCCATTGGAATTAACCAATTAAGGTTAAAATCCCCGACCCAGCCGGGAATCGAACCCGGGACCCTCTGAACCGAAGGCCAGTACGCTGACAATTCAGCCAACGAGTCGGACATTTTTAAGGTGCAGTTGTGTGAGACCATTTCTGTTGATGTTCTTATGGATCAGTATTATTTTCTTTTTTATATTGTATTACATCATACGCTAAATAAATAATCATATTGTGCTACATGTAATTTTAAATTATTTTTGGTAAATTTTGTGTGAATTTTCCTTTGCAATTGCATTTAATTAGGCTTGTTATGTTGCACTGTTTGCAAGTGGTTTTTAATTGCAGTTATTTTTGTTTCTTATTTCTAAACGTTATTGTGCCCTCATTGGATCACGTTTACTCATGTTTACGTATCATTGTCCACATGTCAATGATAGAGAGACAAGTTTACGCATGTTTTAAGGGATTTGATAGAATCAGAGGATGTTCTTGTAGAATGAGACATGTCATTCTTTGTATAATAATGTGTATGTTTACAGGTATGTTTATAATGTTATAATTTATATTGAAATTGCAGTGTGTTTGACAGACTGGAAAGTTTTTGTTACAAATATAATAATAATAATAATAATAATAATAATAATAATAATAATAATAATAATAATAATAATAATAATAATAATAATAATAATAATTTTCCTGTCACTCTTCCATTTTTATTGGAGTCGACATTTGATGTGGTTTGGAACAGCTTCGCGGCCGGATGCCCTTCCTATGTGGAGGGTTTTCTTCACTACTAAGTGCTCGTTTGGTGGCTAGTAAAATTGTGTATAAAGAGAAAGAAGAAGAACATCCCGTCCCCCAATCAGAGATGTTAACAAAACGAGGTTGAACAAGAAATCCAACTCGGGAACCTCTCCTCTCCACCGAAGCCTTCTACGCTGGTCATGCAGGCAAGGAGCTGGACACGTTTTTAAAATACTGTCGTAAGAAATGTTAAGTTGGCTATTACTCTCACGAGTGCCCACTCTGGCGGACGGGAATGTCAAAATATTTATGGACCTAAGAAGTGTTCCTTTTGTTCTCGGGTGACAAGGCGTCCTCTTCCAAGGAGACCTTGAACATGCCTAAAGGAATGTCTTCCTTTTCTATCTCTTCTTGTTCCGTCATCCTGTTTGTAGTCTTTGAAATAATTAAACCGTATTATAGTGAGACAGTGGCTTTAATTAATTTAAAAACAATAGAAACCATTTCTTTCTATCCAAAATAAAAAGAACCCGATGCATAAGTAGCAAAAAAGGATCAAGTGTGAAATGTTCAGTCGAGGACAAGGTTAAATTGAAAACACATAATAGCGGAATCACTGAGTTTCAATTGTCGTTTTTATTTTGTTAGTCTGCTGCCTGTGTAGAAAGGAAGAAATAATAATAAAAAGAATCTAATCACATTCAGAATGGTCGAGGCGTGAGGCCAGATAATGGGAAAGGATTTTCTCCCGGTCCACCTCCTTTTTTTGTGTAAAAGGAGAGGTTATTTCAGACACAATAGAGCAGAGAAAACAAGACAAAGCTTCGAATAAAAGTCAGGAATGAGACAGAAAGCGGAGGGTTAAAAAAAAGGAACAGGAAAGAGAGAATTGTAAAATAAAAGAGAGGACCAAAGTGAAGAAGCGTGAATTGTCAAGAATTTTTTGTTCACTTTGACAAACAAAACATAAATTGTGATCATTTTGTCTTGTAATTAATATACTGTTCAAACCTGAGAAACATTCAGGAATCTTCTATTATTATTAATAATAATATTATTATTATTAGCTCTATTACCCGGCGCTGCCCAGACTCTTTATTGATTTTTTACTTTGAGATATTTTATTACCTGTTAATTATAAGTTAAGCGAATCGTTGTAGATTTTGTTATTGTGACATTGGCTGATATTTTAAGTACTATTTTGTAGTTTAAGAGTTATTGTTATGTGTTTAATTTCAAGTTTTATTTACAGATTATTTTATTTCTTGTTAATTAAACTAATCTCGGACATTTTCTTCATCACCACTTCTCACCATGCCTGTGCAGCTGAACTGGTACTTTAACAGCGTCCAGAGTGTCTCAATACATCTCAACGACCGCGGAAACTATGAATTCTACTTTAAATTTAGTCGTTTTATATTATTTTTATACATCATCCCCGTTTTACCCCCGTCCAGTGCTTTTTTCTAGACAGTCATATGTGCCAACTTCGAATACCAGGCCTGTATTCCATTATATAATTCTTGAGCTTTGTTACGGCTGGTCATTTCTTTATCCGATTCCTAGAGCGGAGTAGTGTGATGCCAGTATTTACATAAAGATTGGTTTTACGGTCTTAAAATAGGGTTTTCGGGGTCCGTAGGTCCCAACTGTGTTTTGTTCTTCGCGTCGTGAGGGTTTGTACGACTAATTCGATATTTCGCCTATATTAGCCTATGACAATGTGCCAAATGGTCTAAATCCAGGGATGTTAACATTTCTTATATGTAGGGTTACCGCAGGGTCCTAGAAGGTAAGCATACAAAATTTGGTTTAGATTGGTTGAACGGTATGGATTTGTATAAGGAACAAACGGACGGACGGATGGACTGACAGACATTCTGCTTTTACATATATTCTCATTTCTTCATTTTTCCCATTGAAAGAGTGCGTTTGAACTTGAGGCATCCATTTCCAAAGGGTTCCATGTCCACCTGTATGGAAAATTCATGTTATGGTATCAATGGCTTCGTCTATTCATCATCTACAAATTGATACTTGCCTTACAGAACCAAAACGGCCTAAAACCCACGAAAATTGCATTTGAATATCCTATGCAGTTCCAAGGTGAGCCTTGTCCAATGCCAGAAATCCAATATGGCAGACATAATAATATACAGTAACAAACGGTTGCTTGTCCCATTGCGAGGGTAAGCAAGCTGCACTACTGAGTTCCAAAGTGACCCTTGTCCATGTGTTTGATATCCTATTATTATACTTTATTATAAATAGCATTATTAACTCTTTGCTTTATTTCAATGAATAATACGTGTTTTCCAGTTAGCAGCATTGCTTTCGTAGATAAATAAAATCAAAACATTCTATTTTCAAAGAACAGGAAGCCTGTGATATTTATGTGAATTATTGGTTCGAATTAGGTGAGTAATTGCAATGTGTTTGTGTGTTTTATACTTCATTCATTATTTAGTGCACTTTATTGGGTTCATAACGAGAATTCTGGTTTTACAATGTAAGTCAATATCAATTGAAGACATGATGCAAGAATCAACACGCAGTGAAAATAAGGTTAGGCGAGAAGGAACAGTGACACCGTGTCCTAAAGGAAAAGCCAGGAAAAGGGAACGAAATCCAATGTTATGGAAGAAGAATGTGCATAAAAGAACTCTTTACTCCTCAAAGTGCCTCCCGAAATTACGAGATTACCAACACAAGGACCGCAAGGATCTCCACTCCACTACAGGACTGATGAAGGATGTTTCTAATTCAGCTGAACAATTGTGGATATGTTCGTTTCTAAACAGCAATGTAATCTATATTCAAGTTTTATGAATAAATTACCTAACATTACATCAAGAATAATTGTTATTCTTATCGTTAAAGCAGTAATTTTAATTCATACAGAAACAAAGTCTCCCTTGTCCATTTCATACTGTTCCAATATGGCCCTTGTCCATCTTGCAGTTCCAAATGGCACCTTGTCCAAGTTATATTTTTTTATTTTACGAAGAATCGTTGGGTTCTATAAGCTGTGATCCCTCCAAAAGGCTTCCATGATCAACAGTAAAAGGCGTGCAAAATATTATGAGCATACAATAAGCAGTATGTCTGAAAAACTTTTTTTTCTCGTTTTCCCAACAATTTCACTTCTTGGACAAGGAACCCTTTGGAAACGGACGCCTCACTTGTTCGTTGGTCTGATGGTTTTCGCCTCCTTATCCTCCCAAAATCTCTTCATGAATGCACTGTGTTGAATCTTGCGTTCTGTGGAACACTTCCTACCAATTTTCTGTTTAGGTTTCTCCACGAATTTCTGTTTGGTTACTACTGTATTGTGCTAAAGGCTTCTATGGTGTCGTCCCTGTTATTCATTTCTTAGAGGTCCGCCTTAGTTTCTTCTAGCCAGTTTATTTTGACCTTTGAGTTGATTACTTTAAATGCATTTTTGTTGAGTCTCTAGCTGTCCATTCTATAGATACTGGCCGTAGAATTTCAGGCGTTCCTTGTGTACGGCATCAGTAAACATGCCGGTTACTGAGTAGAGGTTCGCTGTTCTCCTCTTAATCCACGTTCCATTTTATGGAAGATTTTTCTTTCTTTCTTTTCAATTTGTATAATTATTTCAGAATGACCCCCGAAGGATATTTTATCTGAGGCGTATAATGCTTCCGCTAAAACAACTGTCTTGTAGTGTACTAGTTTTGCAGTACACGATATGACCCTTTTGTTGTAATAATTCCACCTTAGTCTGTACGCCTTACGGAGTTCGGAGGTTCTTTCTACGTTGGCACTACTGTCTAGTCCTGATGGTAGTATGGTTTCTGCAAGGTATTTGAAGGAGGACATTTGCGAAATTGTGCTGTTATCCATCTCTAGCGGAGTTTGTTTCGCTATGTTTATGTAGATCTTTCCATGTGGGCCTACTCGTTTTTATCGTACGATATCTGGAGGCCTGCCTTTGATGTTATATTGTGTAATCTCTCTACGGCGTATCTTGTTTCATCTCTGGTCTCACAATAGTAATGATTGCTAGGTCATCAGTAAATGCTACATTTCACCTCACTTTGCTTCCCATGCTCACACCTTTGACGTCCTTTTCCCACTCTCTAATAACTTTGTCTAGAACTAACTAACTATCTATCTATCAATCAATCAATCAATCAATCAATCAATCAATCAATCAATCAATCAATCAATCAATCAATCAATCAATCAATCAATCAATGACCTGCATTTAGGACTGCTGCCCTGGTGGCAGATTCCCTATCAGTTGTTGACCTAGCCTTTTGTTAAATGTTTTCAAAGAAGTTGCAAATTTATTGAACATTACCTTTGATAATTTATTCCAATTCCTCACTCCTCATCCTATAAATGAATATTTGCTCCAATTGAATTGCAAATTAATCTTCATATTATGTTTTAAAAAGCTCCGTTCGAGCTTATCCGTGTACTAACGTTATTCCATGCCATCACTCCGCTGACAGCTCAGAACATACCACTTGCGCATCTTGTCTCCTTACTCCCAAGTCTTCCCAGCCCGGAGTTTAGAACATTTTCATAACATTACATCTTTGTCGGAAATCACCAAGAAAACATGTGCTGCTTTCTATTGGATCTTTTGGTATTTAGATAAGAAAGTTTAACGAGAGATTTGATCTCCTGGACCTTCTCCTTGTCCCTAAATGTGGATAGAGGATGGTTGCCCAGTTGTATTTCCTCTTAAAACAGTAACCACCACCACTTGATGGTGACACATTCCATGGATATGGGAGCATACACACCTTGGCAGTTGACGCACACACGTGGTGATGTGCACTTGAAACCAGCATGCTCGCATTGTCTACACATCAAATCTTAAAAATATAATGAGGCCTGGTCAACAAAACCTGAATGCCTAATCCATTGCTTCAAACAGGTGTAGTTCAACTCCACAGTGTTAGTAATGCAACGGGGAGCTCCATTATAGTGGCGTCTAGTGTTAAGGGGAATTTCCTCTAGTAGAGGGGGAGTTTTCTCGAGAAACTGTCAGTAGGACAGATCGTTAGGCTTTGAGGTGATATAAGGTCCTATGATAATGTCTCTCAATATCCCCGTCCAAACATTAATCGAAAATCAAACCTGGTGATTGGAAAGTCGCATAGCATGCAGTTTGTTCTCCAACCACATATGCGAGTTATGGAAATTGACGAGGAGAAGTACACAGCTTCTACAACCGGCAAAGAGAAGAAGCTCCAGGGCATTGTATATCAATAGCAATGTCTGATTACTATGGAAATAAAATGAATTTGAAGGCATAAACTGAATAAAAAGAAAAATAACATAGTGCTATCTTTTTATAAGGGGCGATCAAAAAGTTTCCGTTCGACGGAAGTACAGTTCTGAAGCGAGATGGCAATCAGCAGAATCGCCGTGAGCATTGTGGAAATGGGAAACCACTGAGAACCATCTTCAGGGCTGCTGACGGTGGGGTTCGAACCCACTATCTCCCGGATGCAAGCTCACAGCTACGCGCCCAACAATAACAAAAATTACAGCAAATAATTTTGTAGAAATTAAAAAATGGTGTTCAAAATAATTAGTTGGTAGGACGAAAACTATTATTATTATTATTATTATTATTATTATTATTATTATTATTATTATTATTATTATTATTATTATTATCTTCGTTGTTCATGAATTTGTTCTGTTTCTATCTTTAGAAACGAAACCATATTTCTTAGAACATTTAAGGGCTCGTGCTGTTCTCGGGTAAACTCCCTCACTGTTAACTAAACTCTGGACATCGCGAACTATTTAACTGCCCTCTTTCACTTGGAACGCGGAAGAGGATCATTTATTCCTGCCAATTACTCAGCAAGTGCTCTCCACTTCTGCTCAAACACTGCAGTTTCATGTTTTACACACAGAGTCTTCAACAACCATTAATATAGAGTAAGCATAAAACACCTCAAAGTGTCCTTTTTTGACAATACCGATATTTCAAGGGGGAAGCCGGGGAGGGGCGGAAAACAAATGAAAGTAGCCTAAGTGCAGTCGGCTATCACATGGAGGCGCAATTAGTTAGAGCAGAACTCGCACTTCACTGCCGTTTAAAAAGGAACGCCGCTCAGACTCTCAACAAAAAGCTATTAGAAATCATTTTTATGCCTCGTTTACAAATTACAACACTTTTCCTACAAAAGACTCATATATAATTGATATGCATGTAATGTTTTACAGGAGACACCCGATGTATCACTGCTAGGAGGGAAGTGTAAAAGTTTTTGAGGAGTTTGTATCATTTTAATGGACCATAGATGTCATCCAGTTGTTATAAATGAAGGGAAGGGAGGCTCGTAATTCATTCAAATGCAGGCGGAGGGTCTATGGGCAAAAGAGTCTTTAGTTTTAGTGCTTGGTGCTTTAACAACACAAATTAGCTTTCTTATGGTATGGTTCTCTCTTACCCTCCAACTGTTCATGGATGGAACTCATTCCACTACATAAAATGGTGGAAAAATTATTAATTTACTCATTCAAGAGATGTATTTACAATAATTATAATTTATAGGCTATATTCATATTCTCATCCCAGAAAAAGTTGTAGTGGCCAAACCACTGGAAATTTATTTGTGACTGATGTACCTTTTACACAAATAGACAAACTGAAGTTATAGAGTAACAATTAAACTGAGTACAAGAGATATTTCACAACAAGCAGGACGAATAGGTTGTTAGCTGGGCTGTCGGGTGTTCCTGTTTATTTTTCTTTGACATAGGAGGATGGTGGAGAGACAAATACGGCCATCAGTCATGGCTGCACTATTACACCACAGCACAGTGAGTCGAGCAGCCTGTGTCACGTTCTGTACGAAATGTTCACATTTATAAGTCTTCGTGTTTTGACAGTGTTCCCAATTTGCATCAGGTCTTGTACATGCACAAATTTTGTTTTACATAATAAAATATCCACCCCAGGAAAGAATGGAGAAGTTCATTCCAATAGCCTTCATATATACATACTGAATGTTCATTTATCAGAAGATAAAACAGAGGTGACGTGAATTGTCTAATAACCCTCGTATGCGGAGACTAGCACTTCGTCACTAGTTCGCCAAATAAATATCAGTCGGTAGCACAGAAGTAAATTTGGTGATTTTGTGAGTGACCTAGGTCATTTTGGGATTCTGTGGTACACTTGAAGGGGTACGACCATGGGAAATTTATATTTCCGAGCTGGAAGATTCTAAATTGGAAAGAAAAGCAACATAAGTAAAGTCATTCCTTTTTTCTTTTGCAATTGGCTTTACGTCATATCGACACAGATAGGTTTTATGGCGACGGAAGTAAAATCAGTCTAAAACTTTCCTTCCAAAATGCATGTGCTAAAGAATAACAAACGTGTATTTAGACTTCTTATTCCTTTTGTTCTCTATCCGATCCAGATGATAGCCATGTGACTCAGTTCACGACCCTTGCGTGGATCTCCCTGGATATCAGGCCGAACCACTGATTGAGGTTTCCCAACCACGAATACGATCACGCCCTGCACCGCTTCCCCCAAACATCTTTTCTTACGTCACTAGTGGGAGGATGCGATATTTCTCTTCAAAGCCCAGTAGATGTCCAAATATTCTAATCTAATTTCAGCTATTTTCACTGTTGTGAGTGATCCCCAACGAGACTGTGGCATTGGTCACGCTATTCTCAATAGATCTTGGCGTGTTTGCTTGCTTCATCGACTGCAAAAACGGCGCGTGTTCTGCCATCTTCATAAAGTGATGTCATTCCTACACAAATCAGGGGTGGATAACTAAGATACGCGAGCCATTGCCAACTTGGACTTAAAGTAATGTGAATTATAAATGAATCTACAGGAAAACACAATGCGTTTTGAAATTCCTTTTACACATTTTGAGGGTTTGTGCGGGGGAATTGGTAGATAACATTTTGAATAAGAAAACATCTCCGGCTACGTATCGATTCTCTGTACATGCATTTAAATGTCCAGCGTCTGGAGAGTTGTTGCAGCGCTTCTGCGTCCATTTGCAGGAACTCCTGGACGTGACGACCGCCCTCTACATTGCACCTGCGTCACACTCACAAGCACCTGTTTGCTGAACATCCGCCGCGCATGCAGATCTTCGTCTGACGCAGAAGACGCGGCACATTTACTTGTAGCGGTGAAACGGTTCGTTCCTATTCAGAATGTCATCTCCTAGGTCCCTTCTACAAGCCCCCGAAGTGGTAAATGGAATTTCGAATCATGCTTTATACATAATCTTTGTGAGTATAGTTTCCCATGGCTAATTCGGCCGTATTTGAAGATGCTCAAACATGTCAGCCACGTGTCGGTAGATTTACTGACACGTAAAAGAATAACTCAAGCGGGACTAAATTCCGGCACCTCGGTGTCTCCCAAAATCGTATAAGTAGTTAATGGTACGTATAGTTATTATTAATATTATTATTGGCATTATTGTTATTATTACATTATTATTATTATTATTATTATTATTATTATTATTATTATTATTATTAATATTATCTTTCTTTCTGTCTTCCTTTCGTTATTTCTTTCTTTCATTCTTTCTTTCTTAATCTGTTTACCCTCCAGGGTTGGCTTTTCCTTCGGACTCAGCGAGGGATCCCACCTCTACCGCCTCAAGTACAGTGTCCTGGAGCTTCAGACTCTGGGTCGGGGGATACAACTTGGGCGGATGACCAGTACCTCGCCCAGGCGGCCTCACCTGCTATGCTGAACAGGGGCCTTGCGGGGGGATCGGAAGACTGGAAGGGATAGACAAGTAAGAGGGAAGGAAGCGGCCGTGGCCTTAAGTTAGAACGTGGGAAACCACGGAAAACCACTTCGAAGATGGCTGAGGTGGGAGTCGAACCCACCTCTACTCAGTTGACTTCCCGAGGCTGAGTGGACCCCGTTCCAGCCCTCGTACCACTTTTCAAATTTCGCTGCACGGCGGAGGTGGGAATCGAACCCGGGCCTCCGGTGGTGGCAGCTAATCACACTAACCACTACACCACAGAGGCGATTATTATTATTATTATTATTATTATTATTATTATTATTATTATTATTATTATTATTATTATTATTATTATTATTATTATTATTATAGTTTCGCCCACAACACGGTGGAGCTGCTGCACTTGTTTATTAATGCATTACTAAACAAGACATTTTAGTTCGGGAGTGTGGTAGCAGAGTGGTACCGCCACTGGTTTCTCGCCAAAGAAGCCGAAGTTCAAATCTTCGTCAATGTAATCGGAATTTTTGAAAAGAATTATCTTGTTTCAGTGATTGGAATTGCACGTAGAATGGGGGTCCTGATCAGCTTGCCTGCCCTCCTTTCCAGAGGCCTGTCCCGATCGGTGAACATTTTCGTAAAATTCATTGCGATGGTGGTTGTAGTGAACTGAAGGCACACAGGTGATTGTTGTTTGAGTAATCAGTCCGTAGACTGGTTTGATGCAGCGCTTCATGCCACCCTATCCTGTGCTAAGCATTTAATTTCTACATAACTTTTACATCTTACATCTACTCTAATCTGCTTGTGTATTCATACATTGGTCTCGCCTACATTTCCCTCAAAAACCAACTGAAGAACAAGTTCTGGGGGTCTGAAAATGTCTCCTATCATTCTGTCTCTTCTTCTCGCCAAATCCTTCTCCTCTCAGCAATTCCATTGAGTATCTCTTCATTCGTGATTCCATTTACTCATCTTACCTGTTGCATTCTTCTGTAACCCCACATTTCAAATGCTTCAATTCCCTTTCTTCCTATGCTAGTTATTGTTCGTGTTTCACTTCCACACAATGCCACGCTCCAGACGATATTCTTTCTAATTTCTACATCGATGTTCGAAGTGAAGAAACGTCTGTTCTTAATGAAGGCCGTCCTTGCTTGTTCTAGTCCCCCTTACTTCTGCCATCACTACTTATTCTACAACCTAAGTAACAATGTTCATCTACTTCCTGTGAGACTTCATTTCCTATATTTCCTGCATCACCTCATCAGTTCATTACTTTTTAAATTTTGACTGTATTCATACCAATCAACTATCAATGATGAGTTATGAATAAGAAGAATTACTCTATGTTTACCTCCTAAATCCTTCACTGTTATTCATATTACCTAATCAAGAAAAACTGTCCTCTTCAAGTCTATGCATTTATTATTTCATGGCTACACACTAGTAAGAACGAGGAGCAACTTCAACTCAGTCCTCTCACAATTGGAAATAAGAAAAGTGTTAGGTGAAAGCACGTTTACTCGACATGTTATAGGACAGAGCGACACATAAATTCGGTTCTCTATGTAGATGTGTGTCTTATAACGTCTTCATAAATCAGTTGAGTTGTTTCTGCGAGCCACAGAAACACCAGTACAAGCCGTAAAACTAGAGTGAGAAGCGCCCACGCGAGATACGGGAGGTCTCACTCCATTGTTACCTGTCATACCGGAGAACGTTCATGAGAAATGGCGAAGTTATTTGCTAAGAGACTTACTTCATAGACACTGGCTGCTCTATCCCTTGTTGAAGAATTACAGCAGTTAAAGCATCTAGAGAATACAAGTGACAGAAGGCTTGTGGGGCATTAGTGGATCCCCAGTTTCATGTGCAGTCCCAACGACTGGGACATCAACATTTTATTCCAATAATCCCATAGGATTCGAACCAATGTCGACTTGCCCAGAAGCCAGTTCCATCACCGCCACTGCCCCCCCCCCCTCACAGAAGAGACAGAACACATCTCAGTTTGACAACTGTCCGTCAGTGTAATAATATTCGTAAGATACCATGATGCCTTAGAATTACAAATGAATCTATGTACATGTGAACTGAGCATTGCAAACAAACTTCTATTTCGTATTAACAATGTCTGCGATTGTATTTTCTAGGATCAGCAATAATTTATATTTTAATATTCATCATTTTAGTCTGCTATGCCTTTCAGAGTTCAGTCTGCAAGCTCCTGTGAATTTACTAAACGCCGCCACAATCTTCTATTTGTAACTAGTTCTGTATCTCTTATCTTCAAATTATTAGAAACTGTGTCTCTATGACAGAGTCCATTACTCTCCTCTTCCATTCACCTCACATGTCCCCAAACACTGAAGCCGCTTTATGCAAACAGCTTCATCAGTCGAGTTGATTCCTAAATGGGCCTTTCTTTATCTTCTTATTCCGAGCACTCTCCTGCCGTTGTTCCCACCTGTTTGCACCAGCAATCATTCTCGCTACTTTCATGCCTGTTACTTCTAACTTATGCATAAGATATCCTGAGTCCAGCCAGTTTTTACCCCTTTTAAGCAAAGTTGGTCTAAAAACAGACCGGTGTAAAGATAGTTTCGTCCGGGAGCCCACTTCGATCTTAGAGAATGCTGTTGATCGCAATTGCGAATTCACAGCATTACCTTTGTTGCACCATTCCTATCATCCTCGGAGAACACACTCCTACACACTTGAACTTATCTACCTGTTCCAACTTTGCTTCCCAACCTGTTATTCAGTTCTCTTAACTACCGACATCACTTTAGTCATGGAAAGGCTAATTGTTCATATTATACTCATTTAACTTATTTTCAAGTTTCAAGATATTAGACTGCAGGCTTTCAGCGCAATCTGCCATTAAGACTAAGTCATCGGCATAGCAAAGCAGTTTGCCACATTCCATGACTACTGGTATCTTTATACTTTTCAATAGATGATCCATGTAAACTCTGAACAACAAAGATCAGAGCTTACGTCCTTGTCTAACGCCTTGAAACGAACGCTTTGATTGCTTTTAATAATCTACCCTTAATTTCACAGTCCCCCAGTACGATGAACATATCTTCCCTCGGTAGTCTGTGCTTTGCCTTGTCTACATCTAGGCAACATAAATATTCCTCTCGTAGCATTTTTCAATTGCATGGCGCGTACAGAAAATTTGATCCCGACCGTCCCTCTGTGGCCTGAAACCACACTGGTTTTCGTTCAACTTAGGGACTGGAATAATTTACCAAGAGGGATGTTCGATGAATGCACATATTCCTTGAAATAATTTAAGAGTAGTTTATTGCAATAAACTACTGATACGGAATTTGCTACGTGGGCGAATTCCCTAAATGTAGATCACTGATGATTGATAGATTGATTGATTGATTGATTGATTGATTGATTGATTGATTGATTGATTGATTCATTCATTGATTAATTCATTCATTCATTGATTGATTTAGAGAAACTACATAATATATTGTTAAGATATCTGCCTTTTAAGCGGTACAATGCTTTATTACATTGAGATAGAATATCATACGGATACCTGTTAATGTAATTTAATTGTTTGTCTTTAAAAGCTATAGAGAAGTATCTCGGCAAATTTATCTATACAAAACTGTAAATATTTTAATAGAGAGCAGCGCATTTTTATAGCAAATAAAGTTAAATATCAAAAGGTGCCATTAACGGATATCCCACTGTCGGCAGCTCTGATGGTGGTTTTCAGTGGTTTCCCATTTTCACACCAGGCAAATGCCGGGGCTGTACCTTAATTAAGGCCACGGCCGCTTCCTCCCCTCTGCTAGGCCTTTCCTATCCCATCGTTGTCATATAATTATGTGTGTCGGTGTGACGTAAATCAACTTATAAAATGATAATAATAACTGATATTTCCATCATGCTAACAAGTTGAAGATAGTGAGGAGATACAGAGATACAACTAAGGTATTGAGTCTTAGAGGTTGCCTCAAGATGTTTCCTGGATGTTATTTTACGGATTTTAGGAACGTTGTGTAAATAAGCTCACACGTGCTCCTTCATTGGGCATAACAAATCAAAAAGAAAACAATAATAATAATAATAAAAATAATAATAATAATAATAATAATAATAATAATAATAATAATAATAATAATAATAATAATAATAATAACGTGCACAACTTTTAAGTGGCCCTCCAACTAACAAAAGATACATACAACAAGAAATCCCTTTTGATGGGGGTCCAACAGTATAAAACACTTATTAAACCGGAAGCACTATACGCAGCAGAAACACTAACCATGAATTTCAAACAGCAGACGGAGAAACTCGAGTTAAAAGAAAGGAAAATTTTAAGAAAGAGCATAGGACCAAAATTCAGGATGATATACATCAAGAATGAAAATAATGATATACAAGAAAATTAAAAACTCTGAGAAGCTACGCGAAAAAGGATACATTTTTACAGTAATTTTCTCAGAGTGAACTCTAATAGATTAACCAAACAAATATTTTATTTCTTCCGTAACCGAAAAACAAAAAACCTGCTGGTTTAAAGAAACTGAAAAACACCAAGTAGAATTAAAAATTACAGAAAATTCGCCGAACAGCTAAAGTAATAACTAATGAAAAAACTATAAGGTTCTAAGACAAATCTACATTAAAAGCCAAACCTGTTATCTCGTAAGACGAGAGGAAACGAAGATCAGAATGAATGGCGAAATATGCAAACTAAGAAAAGAACAACACATAGAGAAATGATTGATTCAACGTACCACAAACTAAAGGAGAATAAGAATAAGAACGTGCACAAATTATATTTTCCACTTTTATTAGAAATGATAATGTTATAGGTATTTATTTAAAAAATACGCCCATGAATTAATTCGTTCCAGTGAATACGAAAGTACAGAGGGTGGGGGTGCAGTTACCGAGCTTGAACAAGCCCCCGTAACATTTCCTCTGGAGAGGTGCAGTTGTGAAATGCTACTATCTCCGTCAAACCAATCAGCAAGTGTTCCGTAGTATATTTTATTAGGTAGGATGTTTTAGTGTCATCCTCTCAGGTATAGTTTGGTGTTGTGTATTGCAGTGCAGGGTGAGGTAGCGAATGTTTCGAAAAAGTGAATAGCCCCATACACACGTGGTTAAGTTGTGTTTATCTTGAGTCTCAACCTATCTAAGACGTACAGGCATTAGGATTGCACAGGTTATAAGAAATATTTCAGTAATGATGGTCTTTGACTACAGTGCTAAAATCCTATCGGCAAGAGGCGAATTCTGAATATTCTAACAGTAGGTCTGCGAGTTTGTTCATATTAGACATGAGCTGGCTTCTGTGTGAGTGAGAGAGGGGATCAAATGCAATTACAGTCTGAGTGACAGCAAATCGCTCAATTTCTGAGCTAAGTGATCGATCAATAAGGCGAGTGAGGTAGGATTTCGCTACCAGCTGATTGCAGGGCTGGTGGGAAGTTGTGAATGAGGAATGAGGTAGAACACTGTTTAAATAAAGAGTGGTAGAAAAAAGGAAATGAATTTCAAGTAATTAGTGAATATTTGTGGAGCGCGTATTGACAAGGTTAGCGAGGCGAGTCGACCACCATCCATCACCCAGCGGGGGGCCTTTCTCTCCTCTCATCCATATCCACCTTCTTCTGCTCATCTTCCACTTTGCATTCTCTCTTTCCACTTCTTCACTCTGGTAGTTACTTATCCTCTCCTGACAGCTAGTTAGCTAATTATGTTCATTTTTTTCAGAGTTACGAGATTAAATTTGTTTCGTTTTTAGCACTTCGCTGTTTGTAACATTCTTTACGTAAGGGATAGTGAGGTGAAAACTGTTCACCTGTAAAAAAAAAAGTTAAGCAGAACATTTCGGACCTCAAAAGTAATCACGAGAACTGTTAAGACTAGGGGATGACTGGCGTGTTGCCATTGGAACCACCTGTTTTCAGTCACAGACGTCCCATAGTCGTCCGATGCAAACCGATATCTACGGTTGTCTTTAATCAGCTCTAACATGGGGACAAAATAAATGCCTTACCTTCTGATATGTCAGACAACAGCCCTGTTTCTGATGCTCCTGTTGCGAAGAAGTAAGGAAGAATGGAAAAGGGGTTCTTCTCCGTGGCTAGACACAGCAACTTGTTATTGCTTTAAGAGAATACTTTGAGCATGGGGAAGCTAATGGTGGTAAATTTTTGCCAGTTGACGAAGTGTTACCGCCACACAACTGCACCTTCAATGCTATGGAGCTCATTTGTGCTCAGACCAAATGTTTCGCGGCCTGTAAAAGTAATAAAACTTTCAATTTAGGAGATGTCGAGAATCTAACGCTAAGTGAAAAGTCGCCCCCGTGATACAGTGAATCGCGTGCAGGGAGTTCTTGAGGAAGACTGGAAAAATGAAGTAATTGTGGATAATATAATAGAGAGGTTCATGATATCTGCGGACAGTGGATGCACATCACTCTTTATAAGTGAGACTGGGATAGAATAGTGTGCCCTTTTGATGGCCTTATGGGTGCAATAGTGAGGTACTGTTTAGTATAGTGTTTGTTTTTCCCACTCTGCTCTCTCTGAATGCCATTTGTTGTAATTGTGTGTTGAACTGACAGCCTTTTCGCCTGCAGTTGCTCCTGGATTAATTGAGCAGCTCAGTAGTTGCTGTTACCGGTCCCAAGCCCGGATAAAGGAGGTGGGTCCAATGTCACGCTTACAGCAACAAGCCGGTTGTTAAAAACATCTGTTGCATCTAAATTCACTGGCTAGAAGAAATATTGAGGTACAAACTGCTAGGGCAATCCCCACTTTAAGCGACGCGCATCATAATCGCCTGAATGGTGTGAGAAATGGGCAAGGGCTACCCACTAAAGGACGGGGTGGGCTAAATAATCAAGTCCAACAAATCAGGATGCCATCCAACAACATTGGTAGTCTGAATAATCGAAGTCGATAACTTGCTGATGTACTGAATAACCGGCAAATAGACATTGCCTGCATCCAAGAAACAAAGTGGACTGGTTTCAAGGCTAAAGATATTGGTGAAGGATACAAGTTGTTCTTCCACGGGAAAACACCTAACCGTAATGACGTAGCTATTACTGTCAGCCCTAGTATCCGAGATCATGTCATTGACGTTAGCCGTTTATCCGACCGACTGATGTCCATCAAGATTAGTAGTGGAGGGAAATTGTTGCGCGTCATCTCCTGCTATGCCCTACAAACTGGATGTGCTGACAATCAAAAGGATGAATTCTGGACCAGTCTTGAAATTCACCTCCTCTTCATTCGTGGTACATGGAGGTCAGGCGAGAGAAATGAGGATGGGAACAGAGTCTTGGATTGTGCTGCGGCATTTGACCTGGCAGTAGCACCTCTTTACATTTAGCAGTGGTGGAAGAAGTACACAGACTGATTAGTACGAAGGCGTGACCTGAAGTTAGTCATTGGCACTAAGTATATTTCATCTGATAATATTGCACCCAAACGTCATCTGCTCCTCCTCAGTTTTAGAATCCGTCTTGACCTGTGTAGAAAAACCCTGAAGTCTACGCCTGAGAAAAGTAAGTGGTGGAAACTAAATCAGCATTACACTCAGCTAAAAACTCGGTCCTTTAGTTGTACAACATGGACAAAATGCCAATGAGGCCTGGACAACAATCACTGAACACATAAGGACATGTGCCATGACTATTGTGGGTACAACCAAACCTTCACCAACAACGAGCTTTGGTGGTGGGGAGAACATGTACAAGAGGCCATTAGAGCAAAGAAATTAGCCTATAAAACCTGGCTCAATTCGGGAGCTGATACTGATCGTCAACAGTACAGGCAAGTAAAGTCACTAGCAAAACAGGAAGTTGCAAGAACTAAAGAAGAACATTATAGAGACATGCTGACTTAAATGGACACATCAGGTAAATTAGGGATGGTTATTATAGAATACCCGAAGGAGTAAGTTCCAAAAGCTAAGGAAGAACATTACCGGGCGAGTTGGCCGTGCGCGTAGAGGCGCGCGGCTGTGAGCTTGCATCCGGGAGATAGTAGGTTCGAATCCCACTATCGGCAGCCCTGAAGATGGTTTTCCGTGGTTTCCCATTTTCACACCAGGCAAATGCTGGGGCTGTACCTTAATTAAGGCCACGGCCGCTTCCTTCCAACTCCTAGGCCTTTCCTATCCCATCGTCGCCATAAGACCTATCTGTGTCGGTGCGACGTAAAGCCCCTAGCAAAAAAAAAAGGAAGAACATTATGGAGACATGCGTGATAAATTCAACACTCCAAAGGGAGAAAAATATTCGAAACAGACTTTCAACATGTTAGGTCGTGTTACGTACATGTAGTACGTGTTGAAGAGATGTTAAGTACAGAACAAAAATGGCCAGCCGGACACCAGTGGGATCCGAACCCACAACCTCCCGATTTCGCGTCGGTTGCTCTACCAATTGAGCTATGGTGGCCTAGGCCATCTTTGTTCTGTTTGAAAGGATCTGAGCTACAGATCAGGCACTGCTGCTAGCACACTGTAGAGTGCGTTTAAGTCGCCCGTTGTAGAGCAACCGACGCGAAATCGGGAGTTTGTGGGTTCGGATCCCACTGGTGTCCGGCTGGCCATTTTTGTTCTGTACTTAACATCTCTTCAACACGTACTACATGTACGTAACACGACCTAATACGTTGAAAGTCTGTTTCGATTACAATGCGGTCGTGAAAATTCAATATTCGGAGAAAAATGTGTTTGCAAACTAGAGAAAAAACGTCACCGTTCCACAGAGGATATTGGACATGTCATGACCATAAAGGATGAACTCCAGAAACTACTACAAAGACCAACTGAGATCCTTGATCGATGGAAGAAACATTTTGAAAAATCTCCAATGAAGAATTCCTACACCCGACAATACCAACAGTAGTTGCTGTGCATGGTCCAGTTCCACCCATCATGGTTGCTGAAGTAGAGTTCGCCATTAACAAAATGTAAAAGGGAAAGGCGACTGGACCTGATGACCTTCCATCAGAGGTGTAGAAGATGACTGGACCACAATCAGCTACGTTCCTGGCAGACCTATTCAACAAGATCATTGATGAAGACTGTGCTCCTTCTAGTTGGCTTAACAGTGTTATGATTCCCATCTGGAAATGGAAAGGAGATGTCAGAAACTGCCCCAACTATCGAACAGTTCGCCTGCTTTGTTATACAATGAAGACGCACGCCTTCGTGGCATAGTCAACATTGCCCCAGTCCAATGTGGCTTTTTGAAAGGAACGGAAACGATCGACATGAAACACGTCTTTTTATAGAACGTCACAATAAAAAGCAGAAACCACTCCACATCGATTTCTTGGATCTCGAAAAGGCTTTTGACAGGGTTCCTCCTGATCTTATCTGGCATGCACTCAGAATGCGTGGTGTACCGGAAGTATATATTCGATGGATCCAGCTTCTGTATCAGAATGCTACCAGCTCTGTCCGATGTGCGTCTGGAATGCCTGCACCATTTCACATTGAAGTTGGCGTTCATCAGGGATCGGCTCTCTCTCCGCTTCTGTGCATCCTCTGTCTCGACACCGTCAGCAGAGAAGTGTTAACACCACACCCGAACTAGTCCAATATCGGAAAATCTCCTTCGACAGATATCGCCTGCAACTTTACGTCGGGAAGACTGAGTACCTAGAGTATGGGGTACAAAGTGTTGGGTCAATTAACATCGACGATGTTGGTATTCTGAAAACATCTCAATTTAAATATCTGGGATCACTTGTCCAATCGGATGGTAACACGCTCCCAGATGTTCGAAGCAGAATCAATGTTGCCTGGATGAGGTGACGTCAAGTTACAGGAGTCCTTTTTGATCGGAAGGTGCCAATGTACCAGAATTCCAAAATCAATAGAACCATCATTAGACCAGTGGCACTGTATGGAACCGAGTATTGGCCAGTAACAAGGAGACACGAACAATGGCTGAATGTCATGGAGATGAAGATGCTTTGCTGGCCAATGGGACTCAATAGTCTGGACCACATCAGAAATGAGGATGTTCGGATGGCATTTGGTCTGGCTCCAATTCCTGAGAAAATGTGAGAGAATCGTTTGCGTTGGTATGGCCACGTGCTACGCAGATGCGGTTCTTCAGTTGCAAGAAGGACAGAGACCACAAGGGCAACCAAAGAAGCGCTGGCTCGACACTCTGCGGGAGGATATGCACGCGGCGAAAGTCTCTCCTAACGATGCACAGGACCGCATCAAGGGGATACGAAAGTGCACAACAGCAGACCCTGCAATTAAGTGGAATAAATGCTAAGAAGAAGAAGAAGAAGAAGAAGAAGAAGAAGAAGAAGAAGAAGAAGAAGAAGAAGAAGAAGGTGTTGAATTGACATAATGGAAAGTGCATTATTGTATATTGTTATTATTTTTGTCAATTCGTTGTAGATATATTCCGCGAGTTGCTTTTCTTGTGTTAATTTTGAAATTGCGGGATAATGCTATGATTTTCCTCGCTAATCCAAGCTCTTTGTTTTCGTCTTTCATAGTAATGTATTCGCACCCCAATAGTTATTTAAGGGGCTGCCTGGCCGAGGCGGTAAAGGCGTGCTCGTTTCGTCTGGAAGGACGTGGGTTCAAATCCCCGTCAGGAAGTCGTAAAATATAAGAAATGAGATTTCCACTTCCGGAGGTGCATATGTCCCTGAGGTTCACTCAGCCTACACCAAAATGAGTACCAGGTTAATTCCTGGGGGCAAAGGCGGCCGCGCGTAGAGCTAACCACTCTACCCCTTCACGTTCCGCGGTTGACAATAGTGGAAGCCTTTACCTTCCACTCCTTCAAGGGCCTTCATGGCCCGTACGGAGGTAACTTTGCTTTGAAATAGTTATTTATGCAACCGCTATGCAAGGTGATCTTCTACATTACGAGTGAGATATTTACGTCCGAGTAATAAAAACTTATCACTTTAGAGGCTGTTTTGTATTTCGTAATATGATGAATTCACTTATTTAAAATTAAATATCTAATTGTAAATAGTTTTGACACTCCGTCACGCAAACAATCCATGTTTGACTCACAGAGTGACGTTTTGCATTTTATTGCATGTTGTTAAGTTACGTGGTAATAAACTAAACATCGAAATGAATGATATTTGAAGCAGTGAACAGTCCACTAAGCTACCGGGGTCATCGTCTAGTCCTGGAGTAATGAAGGTAATATAAACTTTATGATTAGGGAAATATTTTTAGGCACAAATAGGTTAGAAGGCAAACATATTTGAATAAGGCGCAAGAGTTTTCTGTCCTCCTTACAGTTATGTCGGTGAGTTGCATGCATTTTAGGGGTTCTGATAGTTCAGATCGCTAATACTTATGCAAATATCACTGCAGAACTGTTGTGCGGGCTAGAAGACACTTACGCCTTAGCTAAATTTGTTTGCGTTCTAACCTATTTGTGCTTAGAATTACTTCTCTCTATTTATGATATACAGTACTCTAATCTACGCGATATTATGTATCGGAAATGTATTAACCTATACATTGTGATGGCGGCAGGGTACTTGAGCTAGGAATGCAGAGACGCCAATTTCTTGGTGTTGATGAGTGCAACACTGCAACAAGTCAAGTCAGCTGTTCTCATATTCATGATCTCTCTGACTATTCGCGTTTACTTTACATTCATCCGATCAGAGACGATATCTAATAAAGCAGTACGGAAAGTAATTACAGTACGGTAAATTACGTCATAGTATAAAATAACAAATAAAGCTGGTTGCGAATAATCATTTAATACTCTGTTTGAGATCTTTCATTTCCCAAATGAACTTAACATTCGCGAGTGATTCATTCAGTTGATGTGACGGAAACAAAGTTGATCATCACTTGATTTAAACTTGCAACGTTTATCGAAGCGTCAAGTAAGAACTGAATAAAGTATACTGTTTTATGCTACACTACCTCTTGGATTCCGATCCTGTAACCCCTAATTATATTTGTGATCTTAATTCTGATGTTTGCCGGGCTGAGTGGCTCAGTCGGTTGAGGCATAGGCCTTCTGACCCCAACTTGGCAGGTTCGATTCAGTCCGGTGGTATTTGAAGGTGCTCAAATTCGTCAGCCTCATGTCGGTAGATTTACTGGCACGTAAAAGAACTCCTGCGGGACAAAATTCCGGCACCTCGGCGTCTACGAAAACCGTCAAAGAGTAGTTAGTGGGACGTAAATCAAATAACATTAACATTATTATTATTAATTCTGATGTTATTAACTACCTACAAAATGTAAATATTTATTAGTACCGGTAATTCAGCAAAAATTTCGTTGACACGAATTCGAAGAGATCGTAAAATCGTGAGTTCGTATTAAGGTGGATGCAGGCCCCATGCGATGATACAGTAAACGAGATCTACGGTCGTAACTTGGCGTAGAATAATACGCCAAATTTGGCACTCTTATGAACATATGTTAGAAAAGGTCCTATTACTACGAAATAAAAAGGAAAAAGGCATTTTTTCTAATTTATGTAACATGAAAGTTGTAAAATTCTGTAATGACATCAGGAACGCTTTCACAAAACTCGTCATTGCTTTGAGAATTATTTTGTCTACAGTGAGTATATGAAGGCAAATCAAGAGCTCTATAGAGGCGAACTTGTTTAAAAGTCTTACTTTTTAAGGAAGTGATATTTAAATTTGTAGAAAAAGTCACCTATTTAAATACATATGTTAATAGATATCTTCTTTGAAATTGTAGGCTATCTGGAACAAAACTGGAACAAATAATTGTAAAATGAATTTTCTAAATTATCTGTAATACATTTCAGCAAAAATAAAAGCTTCGAACTAAATGTTATTTTCTGGAAATAAGGAAAGAAAATCTTGGATGTGGTTTACCTAAAAGGAATAACATAACTGTATTCTAGTATTTTCGCCACAGTTAGCACATGCGCAAACAGAATATATCATACTAAACAACATTTCTTAATCTATATTCACTATTTGCCTTATATTTAGTGATGTCCTGAGCGGATGTAGGTTCTTCTTTGATGCACCACCACAATTTTCATATGAATTACCTGACTTATTAGTAGATGCATTGCACACGATATTTGTGCTTTTCATCTAAAGTCTTAAATGGTGATATTTCTTAATTTTTAAAAACTCGGGGTCTATAATTGAGAATTTTAAAAGAAGCTAATAGTATAATATGTTGAAAATTAACTCACTCACTAAGCTCACTTCCAAATCTTGTTGATAACAACTCATATTTTGTTAAAAAAGAAACCATATTTTCAGTTCGACTTATTAAATGTAATAAAAAGCTTTCCAGTCTGTCTGACACACAATAATGCAAATTAAAACACTAATAAGCATACCTGTAAAAATCAGATATTATATACAAAGAATGACCTGTTTCGTTCTACTAGAACATCCTCAGATTATATCAAATCACTTAAATTATGTGAATATATGTACAGAATAGTTTACGTAGCGCAAACTTGTGAATGATATGGAGTTAGATGATAATATGAACCATATGTGACCAAAAAATGACAGTGTGGGAAACGACCAGCACCGTGTAATGAAATATACTATACTTATCTACAGTGCCGAAGAAACGTCTCTTGTCACCTCTCACCATAACAGATCTCTAGATAAGTACAGTATATTTCATTACACGGTGCTGGTCGTTTCCCACACTGCCATTGTTTGCTCACATATGGTTCATATTATCACCTAACTCCATATCATTCACAAGTTTGCGCTATGTAAACTATTGTGTACATATATGCACATAATTTAAGTGATTTGATATAATCTGAGGATGTTCTAGTAGAACGAAACAGGTCATTCTTTGTATATAATATGTGATTTTTACAGGTATGCTTATTAGTGTTTTAATTTGCATTGTTGTGTGTCAGACAGACTGGAAAGCTTTTTAGTACATTTAATAACACAGCCTATAGCACTTTCTTTACAACGTAAGTAGGATTGTCACAGCTTCCTTGAATCTAGCAACAAAACATTGGCCTGTTCAAATTCACAAATTATTTATATTTCTGTCTCGATGACCGTCATTATGGGGGCGTAGCTTTGTGCGTGTCAAAACAAAATATAATTTTTGACATATTTGGGGATAGAATCCGTCCATGAACATTGGCAAATATACTGTACTTTGAATAAATCAAATTAAATTATGAGACTATTTTTCAAATTCGCTTTGCTGGTGTAATATCGTATAATCCTCCCTTAAACGAGATTAATATTTTACTGTTCACGATAATGTTCAAATCTCTAGAGTGTTATATTCAACCAAACAAGGATGTTTTACTTATCAGCACTAACATGTTGTACATTCCTGAAGATGAACGCTGCCGTGGGTTAAAAACTGTACCCAGGCAGTGTCACTTGCGATTGTCGCCCTAATTGCGCTGGCTCATTGTTTAGAAGTGCACTGCTGAGACATGATTATCGTGTTTGTGGACCGTTGAGCTTTATCGCGCGCTGCAGTAGGGTCCACGCTACCCAGCGGGAATAACATTATCGAGGGGTGTGTTACGTTCTTGTCTGCTGTTACTGGGCATGCCTGCTTTGCGAGGGATGTGAATTTTGACTTATAATACGTAAGACAATTATGAACGGAATTAGTCCTAAACCATACCAAATAGCTCAAGGGACAAAGGAGCTATTCGTAATTCGGGCCAACAGAAATTCCTGTTAACCGATAGAACTCCAAGTAAGAAATAACGTATCCCTGCCCAGACCAAACCTTTTTTTGATATTAACCAGGTGTTCGTCATAAGTGAATTCGTACTATTGAGGTTTTGCTGCTATAACGCTCTTTTTAATTTGCGTTTAGTGTCGGAGATTCACCAACGAATCTTAACTGGAGCTAATACCTTAATATCATTACTCCTGCCCTGTTCAAGCAACATTAGAACAATGCATCACCACGCGCTATTACTGTCGTATGTTAATTATTCGCGGGCGATGTGATCGCAAGGCTGCCAAACTGTCTGCTTAGGAACTAAGCCGAAATGCAACTACCTTCTTTCTTGCCGGCCTCTCGAAGGGCGTGTGTTCTAATGACAGGCTAGCAATTACAGAAATTAGCCTGGATCTACGAAAATACCATCGATAGCAGCGCATTCTGTGTTGGATAGTGGTGTAAAGCTGAACTAATTTATAATAACACTATTCCTTTCCGGCTGGTGGGCTCTGGACCAAGATAACCTTTTATTTCTTTATGTCTCGTGGGCCATTATGGGATAAATGTACACATTTTTGCGATTATTTCGCTAAGCTTTTAACTCTGAAAGTCCAATGAATACTGTAGGCACGTAGATCGGTAACGTCTTTGAGGAAGAGTCAGAGGTACTCCTAAAGCCCGTGGTAACTAGTTGGAGATGGTCCAAGGGAAAGAAACGGAGAACCTTCGTTGTATGGCTGCTTTGCCGTCTGACATGTAGGCCCTATGATAAAAACAAGGCATCATTGGCGTGTGTGTTAAGTTGACTCTGAAGTTGAACAGGTGACAGGAAACAAGTAATAAAAGATAATAAATAATGCATAAAGTATGAGCTCCTCATGCAAGAGAGAGGTCATTTTTGGTACAAGAGATTAAAATAATATTTTAACGCCTGAGAAGCAGTGGAAGTTGAGGATTTTCACGAGATTTTAAGTATGTTTTTATCTCGTGTATTATACAATACGGAACTCGATAGCTGCAGTAGCTGAAGTGCGGCCAGTATTCAATATTCAGGAGACAGTATGTTCGAACAACACTGCCGGCACCCCTAAAGATGTTTTTCCGTGGTTTCCCATTTTCACACCGGCAAATGCTGGGGCTGTACCCTAATTAATGCCACGGCCTCTTCCTTCCCACTCCTAAGCTCTTCCTGTCCCACCGTCGCCATAAGATCTATGTGTGTCGGTGCGACGTTCAGGAACTTGTAGCAAAATGTATTATACGATAATTTATTTAAATAAGAGGAAATAAGACAATTGTATTTGTGATTAAATCCTTGGATTTGGCCTTGCTTACACGGGAGGCGACGGTAAGAAATCTTGTTGACTTAGATATAAACAATTTGAAATAGACCGCGAATATACCCAGGGGTATTAAACCGAAATATCTACCAAAAAGCATTATTTTGTTCTGAAGACATTTTGATCGGTGATCACACTGATGTGACATCATTAGTTCTCTAGAAGTCTGCTTCTTTTTTATAAGTTGCTTTACGTCGCACCGATAAGAGATAAGTTTTGTTACGACGATGGGAGGGGAGGGGGCTAGGAGGCGACCGTATCTCAGTTATATTTTTGTTTCAGTTTCACACAGACTCCTTGGTTGAATGGTCGGTTAAGAGGGTCTCGGGTTCGATTCCCGACCCGATCGGGATTTTAATTGCGTCTTATTAATTCTTCTGGCTCGGGGACTGGGTGTTTGTGTTTCTCCCAACACTCCCCTCTTCAAATTCAGACAACACACCACATTACCAACCACCACAGAAACACGCAATAGTAATGACATCCCCCACATAGGATTCGCGTTAGAAAGGGCATCCGGCCGTAAAACACGGCCAAATCCTCATGTGCGACATAGTTAGCAGCCGTGACCCCACAGGTGTGGGAAAAGAGGTGCAAAAGAAGAGTTTCACACATAAAAGAAAACGTGGATTACAAATTTTGCGTATTTTTGGTATTATCCCTTGCCTTTTCGCAGTTATCTAGGCTCTGCACTTTATATGGAATTAGCCCAGTTGTACGGTAGGATGCCCTTCCTGGCTCCAACACTAAGTAGATAGATAGATAGATAAATGTCTTTATTGGGTGGTGGTATGAACTCACTATTGTATATTTGCTGTGTATACATGAATCTGTGTGTTATGAGGAACACACACACTAAGGCTCTGAAGTCGAGAAATTAAGCGAAGTTAAAACCACCGGTCGCGCCGAGAATCAAACCGGCATCCATCCGAATCGAAGGATTCTAGGCTGACCATTCACCCCTGAACCCGCTCCTCCCTTGAACTTCCACAGTTCTGCTGCTATAACTGCCACAGGTTTCCAAACTGCTTTCCATCTGTTGCATGAAAGGTTGAGAATCTTGTTTCTCACCGCAGTGTGGAGACGGAGACCCTGACCTGACGTTCCTTCTCGCCATTGACAGAGATATATTTCATTAAATTGGTAACACATTTTGTGAAGCGCTTGTGCATTCACATGCTGGTACGTGAAAGGGAACGGAATTACACAGGCCTGACTTTCCTCTTTTTTCTTTTCAATTCGCCCGTCCAGTGTGTGGCGGAGATCTGGAACGTGTTCCAATTAGCAGTGATGAAAGTGAAGCAAGTCCGTCACTCTACAATATGTATTAATCACATTACTTCATGTGCGGAACAGACATTGATTTTTACAAAATATGAAGAGATATTATGTGATGAATTCACTATGATGCATTCCCAGATAATTCCAACGATAACAATTATTAGTACAATACTCATGACCTCTGTCTAATATTCAATGGTTTCCTCTTTCTCCAAGGAAATTCAGAAAGAACTGAGCCCTGGAAGACGTGCAGAGCCTTGGTGTATCATCCTCAGGCAGTCGGCGTCAGGTATCGAGTGAGGATATTATTGGTTCCATTAATTATTTGTAATGAAAAGGTCCAATTTGATGGTAATATAGTAATAATAACACCCTGACTAACTACAGACAGGAAGATCTCCAGTCTGTAGAAAAACTCCATGGAATTGCAGCCAAAACAGGGCTCCGAATTTGTTATGAAAAGAGAAAGTATATATGGAAGGTCAACCTTTAATCACCAAATATGAGAATATCTGTCTAGTAGCCAAATTTAAGTATCTAGGTGAAATTATTGAACCAGGGAGCTAACAAAGAAGTGCAAAACTTCATAGAGCATACAGAATAACTTGGAACAGATACAATAAAATAACTATATCAAAAAAGGGAAAATTACGACATTATAACACAGTAGTTAAAACAGAAGAACTTTATACATCTGAAACTATTATGATTGGCGGCAGATGTGGAAGAAAGGTGATCGGAAAACAAGAAAGAAAAACCCTCATGAAAATCGAAGGACCAAAATATGAAAATGCAATCTGGATGAAAAAGAAATCACACGAAATCTATAAAGTTAAAGAACAAAATACAGATACAATCAGGAAACAACGATTCGAATTTTATGGCCACTTATTTAATAGAATGGATAATAACAGGGTAACATAAAATGTTAAACTTAGTCTTATCAGTAAAAATTCACAATAATTGCCTAAACGTAATCAGTGAAGACCGCAATGAATTTGGCATTAATGAAGAATCCATTCAAAATAGAATAGAATTCAGAGTCTTAATTCACAAACACAAATTTCCTGTAAAACCCACCCGACTAAAAACAGGATGGACTAAACAACGTAGAAAGGAATACAGCGAGAGGATGAAGAGATATTGGGAAGGGAAGAAGAAAACATAAATGCGCTAAGTTCCAACGTAGTCCTAAGTTGGGGATAACGAATCAAGAAATAATAATAATAATAATAATAATAATAATAATAATAATAATAATAATAATAATAATAGTAATAATAATATATTTTTGGGCACTTAATACGAATGAGTTCAAACTCTCCAATCGGATATTTCTTTCTGAATTTATTTATATTTATTCAATGTGTGGATTTTAGGACCGGAAGTGTTCGAGGACATGTCCGGATCACGTGGTGAATGTCTTTCTCTTTGGCGCCCATGGGTGAATTGCGCTCTGAGTGTGAGGTTGAGGGAAAAGCACGTAGCCTACTCGTGCCTGCTCAACGCTCTACGTCTCCGTCCGACGGACGAATCACCAATAAGAATGTCACATGCTCTGATTCCACATGAACACTGCGGGGAGATTTGGAATTGAATCGACGCTATTAGCACGCAATCTGGTGATCACAAACTGTATACCACCACCTCTCCATCCCTACCGGCTAACATTCTCGGTGATTAATTTTTCCGTCAACGGGACTCGAATAGGCTAACCACTGTGTCGTACCATACAGACTTGACGCTTTAATAACCATGGCTACCAGGCAGGCTTTACTTTTTTCTAGATGGCAAAGTACGTACTTCGGGGATCACACATGATGACGTTCTGAGACGTAATCCCCTTTCGAAGGAACTTGGAGGACATCGTGGCTTCCAGACAAAGCTCACTGTGAAGACAGGCAAGAAGTGGTCTGAAGAGAAAATGGCAGTTCAATACTGGGAAAGATTAAAGACTCTAGAAAAATTAAGTTGAAAAGACGTGGTCTTGGAAAGAATTTACCAATTCATTTCTCAATCTCAACAATGGAAAAAGTCAAACTTTACATTGATTTTAACTAACCTGGGGGGATCATTAGCTCTAAAGCATCAGAGAAAACGTCATGAGAGGTGGGGCTAAACGCATGAAAAGAGCTTTTCACCTCTGTAAATTTACTAATCGCTCTAAATCGAACTCCTGGCACCGCCACTAGATCATAGTAATATGTCCTGATGAATGCCTGGCCCCCACTCACCGCGGTGAGGTAGGGAGGATCTAAATGAAAGAAAACTTCTAAGAAAGATCTTCGATCCATGTCAACATTCCGAGGGCGAATATCGGCTGAGGTCAAATGCGGAGATGTGCTCGACATTTGGACAGCTCTTACTTATTACAGGAAAGCGCCGTGTCTTATGGCTGCGGATCATCCGAAAATTTGTCTAACGCGGCAAAATATATGATGGAAGTGACGTCACATTACTCCCAAGATACTGGAGCTGTGGATTTGTATATATAGAGTGTGCTGAAGCAGAAAGTGTACCGTCAGTGACGTCACATTAGTCGTTATCGTAGGCCTTGGTAGCCAAAGAAGCTGCGACTGTGGATTTGTAGAATGGAGTGTGTTGAAGAAGAAAGTGTGAAATGTTGCAAATAAATCGCTCGTTATATATATATATATATATATATATATATATATATATATATTTAATTTCCAATTATTAAAAGGCATATTCATGATCATTAGCTTTTCGCAAATGGAAAGTTTTTTTTTTTTTTTTTTTTTTTTTTTTAACAATCAAACATGTAGTATGCCTAACTCATTTATCACGCAGAATTCTTGATCTTCTCAAGTTCTACCACTCCATGGGAAACCGCAGTTAAGAAGGATCTCAGGCACTGGTGAAAGCATAGGGAAGACACCCTAATGAAAAGTAGCCCGAAGAGCAAAGAACTGCATTCTCCTTCAAAATGAAGGAGTACTGGAGATTCAGAAAGGCTGGCATGTGTTATCTGTGGTCTTAAGGGCCGTAAACAACAAGTTTAGTTTTCTTTCCGTGGCACGTACAAAGTAAGTATAGCGCTATTCATTATATATTTCTATTGTCAGATGCCTATTGTTATCGACTTCGATTGATGACCGCACAGTTGGTGACAGGTTCGTGCAAGTGATTATACGATTAACGAACGCTTGCTGGCCGCTGTGTGGATTCATTAGCGTAAAATTCGTGGCAAATTAATTAAAAATGTGAGGGACGACTTCGTTGCGCGGTTTGTGAAAGCAGCACCAAGAAAAAGACGTTGTTAACGTGGGAAAGGAAAGTCGTTTTAATGGGAAGTGTTCGCGACGCGCCTGGAAGTGGAAGACCATCCACCAGACTTGAACTTGGTGCTGATTTGAATAAATCTGTCGAACAATCTCCGGTCAAATCCATACGGAAACGTGCGTCAGAGTTGGGGATATCGGAATCAATTATGACGAAACACATCAAAGTGAATCTGAAAATGAGGTGTTGGCGTCCATTGAGTGACATTGAATTGTCAAATGATGATCTGGAGAGATCTATTGATGCTTGGGGTCAGATGCTGCGACAATTCCAAACAATGGCTCAGAAGGCAGAAGTCATGTGAACTGACGAATGTACGGTTTATCGCAGCTCCCGTGGTCGCTCCGTTTACTTTTGGCGAAAAAATTCCACATTATTTTCAAGAAATCGAGAGAACCCCATCTCACGTCATGATCTGGGCTGGAATGACACAAACGCAGCTGTTTGGCCCATATTATTTTTATCGTTCTGTTAAGCAGAACATTTACCTCCAGATGATTAAAGACTGGCTCATCCAGCAACTGCAAAATCCGGGAATTTTAGACGTTGTTTGCTTTCAACACGATGGCGCAGTGGCTGTTCAACAACGTCTGAACGCAGTCTTTGGGAATCGATGGATCGGTCGAGGTTCGGACAATGATCCAGCTGCTCTTCCATGGCCACTAAGGAGCCGTGATATAAGAACACCCGATAACTCACGCTGGGGTTTCATCAAGGAACAGGTGAGGAATCAGCGGTATGTTGGAAGTGATGGTCTCAATAATGCGGCGGGCGAAGCTTTCCAGACAGTGACCCCAAGGATGTTGCTTAATATGAGCATCAGACCATAGCGGTGTGTACAGTTATGCAGAGGGACACATACGAGTGTTAGATTCCTAAGATGTAAGATGTAAGTAGAAATAAGTAATGAGTATATGTGCTTTCATATCATGCCAGTTTGAGTTTAATTTAATATAGGGGTGTAGTGACTTTCTGCGCACCCTATACAACCCATTGTTGACTTAGTATTTCCAAGGGGACTGCTCCCCAGTAAGACAGTCTGAAATTATGGTCAGAATGATGAAAGTATCACTCGTAGGTTTTGCATTTTTTTCATTGAAGTCGCGGTTGTTGATATGTGAACAGCCAGCTGTGTATGTCAACCTAATCTCGATCATAGGCTCGGTGTACTAGTTCACTCAGTTGTTCAGTCACTCAGTGGGTGAGCGGACTACAAGTTGTCCCCGTCTTTTAGCTTCACCTGAGTGTCTTACGAGTGTTATAATTGATCGTATAATGAAGAAGGATTTGCAATAAAATGTGCCGAGAACGAATCCATCTGGAAACAGTGTTTCAATGACCTCGGCACTTAAATATTAGAGTCCCGGATCTGCTCGATTCTGGCCACATTCTTTCTGCTCATTGCGATCAAACATTTTTAAAACAATGTTTTGCTTTAGGCGACGATGCGATAGGAAAGGGCTAGGAATGGGAAGGAAGTGGCCATGGCATTAATTAAGGTACAGCCCCAGCATTTTCCTGGTGTGAAAATGAGTAACCACGGTAAACCATCTTTAGTTCTGCCGACAGTGGGGTTCGAACACGCCATCTCTCAAATTCAAGCTCACAGGGGCGGGTGTGATTACACAGCTTGAACAGTTCGGCAGACTTATTTGTTCATTGAAGTTGGGCGTCTTTTCAACTTTGGATCTTTCAAACACTCGTTGATCGGAGTGTTCGAGCAAGAAGCTTTGAACGGGTTTAGATTTCGAAATATTCAGTGAGGCTGCTCTTAAAAATGAGTTTGGGCGAGTCTCCACAGTCTTTTTACAGCTCTAGTGAGCAGTACTCGGATAGAAAGTAATCTATCTAGTGCGAGAACCAAAATTATATACATGCATTTCCAACTACAGTGTCCTGCGTTCATTGCTCACATCAAGAACAACACGACTCTGAGTTACTTGTTCAGTGTCTTGATTCAGATTCAATTAAGTTTTAAACTTCTGATGTTCTCAAGTGTTATTTGGTACACCTGTACCGCCTACTGTGTCTCGTGAGAAGGTCTGAACTGCGCTCAAGCCTCTGACATCGTACATGGAGCTCGCTATCCATTCATATTTTCCATCCCACTTCCTCTCCAAAGAGTGAGGAAGCAATTTCACGGTAACTATGTTGGTTCCTTTACTGTGCTGTAAAAGAAACAAACAGAGAGAAAGACAGCATCGGAAATTACAGAAAAGTTTTTAATTTCTCGAATACCCTCACAATTAGCTTCTTATTAAAGAGAGAGATGTAGGATTTGGTTTCCTTAACCAGAGATTAGGTTTAAGAATGAGATGTCATGACATGAGAACAGAAATCTCCAGTTCAAATATTTTTTCTATGAAGTGTTTAATAATTTCGAACATCGTGCAAGTCATAGTATCAAGGTTGAATACTTTCACCGCTCCTGTTCACTCTGTATGTCGATCACATCTTCACAGAATCCTTGCATGATATTGAGCTAGTTATGAATGCAAATTGAGTCGTTGTAAATGTTTCATTTCATTTATTTAATTAATTAATTATTAGATACAGCGTTTGGAGTGCAATTTTACACTAAAATAATAAATTTAATTAAGAATAATAAGATAAAAATAGGCATGAAAAACAATGTTAAGTATCAACAGTAAATACATAGAAATTATAACGTAATAACAATGACAACGATAACTGGCAAGGGTCCGTTACAGAGTTAGCAAGGTCATGCATGGGGTGGAAGGGCGGAAGGAAGGAAGTGGGAACCAGAGGAGGACTTCAAAGGTATCTTTTAATGTTGCTTTTGAAGAATTCCAAGGGTGTGAATATGCCAGTAGCGGGTAGTGAGTTACCAAGAGTAGGGAGATGGTGGAAGATGGAGCGTTGTTGTAATGTTGGACGCGGACGGGACACATGATGAGTGCGCCGGTTGCGTTTAGGGCGGGAAAGAACGTGTATTTAGTGTAGCCATTGATTATTTTATGAAGGTAACATAGAGCAGCTACTCAGGTCAAGTATACTCAGGTAGTTCAAGATATTAGATTTAGTTTTGTTCTTAAAAACAGGATTGCGTGTCTTAACAAAGAAAGTGGAAAAGTTACAAGTAATCCTAGTACAATTATTATTGTATGGCCCAGCCTACGTCTGAATGTAAATAGGGAGTTTCAAGACAATCTCCGAAGCCGTTTACTTGTGAAATAATAAGAAACAGACAGGTGAAAGTCGAACTAAATCTATATTCATTTTTTGTATATCTAATTCATACATAAATGAAGTATGAGAAGTGTAGATATATATAGACCTCTTCTGGGAGGGGAGACACTGATCAGCATTGTTCCAGGGACAACGTCACTTAGTCACCCCTTTATGAAGCCGACTCTACTTTGAATGAAGCCCACTACCACTGTTAGCATTTCTTACAAGAGAACAAACTCGCCAGAGCCGTGCTGTTCTTATACCAGTCGTCTGGTCATGCTCAATGAAGGTTGATGGTCCTTCGCATATTTAATGAAGCATAAATTGCTAATAAGGGTAGCTTGAAATGGGAGCGATTATTGCCCTGAACCGTGAGTGTGGGCGTATCGTAGTAAAGTTAAACGCTCTGTTTGATATGGGGTCGTAAAGAGAGGGTACGGTACTTAATGGAGCGTGGAGAGTAGCCACCACTCCACCGAGCGTGAGGTAGGTCCTGCTCGAGTTACGTGATATTTGTAAGAAAACATCTAACCGGCGACCAGCAGTATTCGAGCAAATAATTCAAAATTGATACGTAAGAGGTTGCACAGAACAGTAGTGGAATCTCTTCTCTGTCCCTATCATTTAGTATGAATTGCCTCGTGCTAGTGATTTGCCTGGGTCACTCTCACAGCTCAATCCCGGATAGTGAAACCAAGGAAACCTCTGGTCAACACTTGTTGACGTCTCACATGTGGCAATAATGGCTTCGTCAATTAATCTATGGTAAACCTTTGAAGTGTGGATACATCGCAAGACAACCTCTGCGATGACAAGGTACTCTGTCGTCCCAGGAAAACACGCCAAATCCCAACACCTCTTCAGCCTGACACTACTGATCAGAAAGAAGGAAACGAGGAAATTCGACATCCACGATAGGGCAAGCCACTTCTTTCCCTTTAAAGTCGAGGATTCTCTTCTTCCTCTTTCTTTACAAGTGGAATTGAGAAGCGCAATAGAGGAAGCAATTACCGCATCAAGTCACCAGCTTTCTGTGAGAAAATGCGACCAGAAGAGGTGTAATAATAATAATAATAATAATAATAATAATAATAATAATAATAATAATAATAATAATAATAATAATGGCGTATGGTCTTCGGAGAAGCCAGGTGCAGGTCTTTTTGTAATGGATTGTATATAGCTGACCTGCAAATGTGAGAGGATGGGAACCCACATAATATCATTTCTAATGATGAAGACAGCATACACACACACACACACACACACACACACACACACACACACAGTCCCCGAGCCAGTCAAATTAATCAATTAAGGTTAAAATGCCGGACCAGGCTGGGAATCAAACACGGGACCCGCTGGACCAAGAGTCGGAAGGCTAACCATTTTGACATGAAACGGGATGTTTTCAGAGGTGGTGAAGTGGTATAAGAACCCTTTCCCCGTAATAGGCTGAGCGAACTCAACAGAGATGTGCCCTTCCAGCTGAGGACGTAGTTAGCTTTCTCTCTCCCTTGGGCCTTTGTGGCCTGAATGGAGTTGCCATTAACTAGTAAAGAACACAAGGTTACCTGTAACACAAGCCGGGATGCGCCAGTTAAATATAGAAATTCCAGAAAATGATAACCTTTAGTTGTAGGCGTAGTGCATCGTGCGTTAGGAACGGCAGGTTTCTGAGAGGAGGTGTCCTGAAGCTCGCTGCATTCCACGGCCCGTGTTTTGTGAAGTGTGTTTGTTACAAGGAAAGTTTCGTGCCCGCCTCATTGAGATTCAATGCACGACCAGTGGTGGTTTCCCCAGATTTCACCGGCCGGCTGGGGATTGCACTACAACACTGTCTTCCCTCTTGTTCCCTTTTAAACTCGAGGGACGTACAGACTGAACAATACATTTCGTCTCATAAGTTATTCCTTTTATGTAGATCTGTGCCATTAACGACACCCCTGACAACTGGGGATTAGCGCTGTAGAGGAAGTTCCTTTCTTTGAGAACGAAAGAATGAATCTCCTTCGTCGTTTAGCTTCTTTCTATCTCCAATGATGGAAGAATTTCTCGTTGAATCACCGTTTTTTTACATCATTAACGATCTTTAATTCTAATGGGGGAAATTATTTTCTAAGAATATCTCTTTTAAAGGAACAGTAAAAGGATATGACTCGCTACATTCACAAAAGAATAAGGTCGCGATTAGTTAGTTGAAGAATTATACGTTCTCTTGCAGTCTCCACTCCGGATGTTCGTGACGAGTGGAATAGTGGGGAGACATTTACGTTTAACAAATTCGTCAACATTTGTAAGGATTCTCAAAGAGTTGTGATTTGAAGTGAGCCCAGAAATGCACGTTGTCTTATGGCTCCCGCTACTCCACTCAATAAAAACCACTTTTCCTTTGCGTAATAATGTTTTCATCAATTAAATAAAGCATATTTAACACCTGAAACATTTGGCTTGCGTTCATTCTTATAGACATTTCACCACATATTCAGGGAGGCCCGTGGCGCAAAAGTTATTAAGATCCTGTTGCCTAGACGAAGGAAAAACTTAACAGAAAACGAGTAGAAATCATGGCGAGTATCCTGTTATTCCGGCGAAAGTTTAATATTCATCAGCTTCTCCATAATTCCATGATGTGTGCTCTTGACCTCATCCCACGCCACAAAACAGCCGGGCCGTACTCGAACTTTATGAACACATTTCCCGCCGAGCTCATAACTGATAAATATTGCTCTCATTTCAACAAGGCTCGCCAATTCCAATCCAAAATGAGTGCCCCATTTGTTTTATAATCGCAATGACCACTCTTGCAGAGCATTAAAATAATTGTGCCGTTATTTATTAATTAATTAAATAAATAACTCATAGTCTCGTCATTAATATCCTCTCGTACAGTGAATGGGCTGATTTCATTTGGAGCTCATACCAGTAATCACTCAGTGAATGAATAGCTGGATGCGATACTATGGTCCAGGTTGCTACTTCCCTCCATCAACTCTATCGACAGTTATTTTTGAAATTAGGTTCTATACACATTCTACAGTAACTTGGGGGGAAAATGCTGCGTTGTTGACTTTTTCAATAATAATAATAATAATAACAATAATAATAATAATAATAATAATAATAATAATAATAATAATAATAATAATAATAATAATAATAATCAAGCCCAGAAATTTGAGAGGAAGGTCCTCCGCAAGATAATCGATCTAAAAATCGTGGATGGTCTTTATAGAATACGAGGAAGGGGAGAAATATCCCAAGAAACTCAAAGATTGATTGATTCAATGAAGAACAGAAAACACAAATTTGATGGACAAGAAGAGGCTGACGAAACACATTTTTAAAACACTTCATAGTAGACCTAAAGTTTCCGACAAATGATTCAGAGAGGTAATAAAGGATCTTCAACAATCTTAATTAAATCGGGAGGACATCCTAAATCGATCAAAGTATACTGTAGATCAGTGATAGACCAGCTTCAGAAGCTTTCACGACGAACAGAAAATGAATGGGGATGGACAGACAGGCTGCCAAAGAAAGAATGCAAATATTTTGGGCTGCAAAGAGGTTGGCGGTAATGTGTGACTGTTGCTTAATGTGGTCTTAAATAGCCGCGAACGAATATAATAATAATAATAATAATAATAATAATAATAATAATAATAATAATAATAATAATAATAATAATAATAAAGTAAACTCGTGTCCTCATCTCGAGGTGGGGCAGCTCTTTTCAGGCACACCCCCATTGGAGGTGAGCTGCATGTACCATTTCAACCACATACCAGCCCCCCCTGCCATTCTTAAATTCTAGCAGTACCGGGAATCGAACCCGGGCCCCCGAGGACGGCAGCTAATAACACTAACCGTTACGCTACGGGGGTGGACATAATAATAATAATAATAATAATAATAATAATAATAATAATAATAATAATAATAATAATAATAATAATGTCTTCCTCTGTGTGGTTTACTGGTTAGTGCAATTAGCTACTACCCCTGGATGGCCGGGTTCGATTCCCGGCTCTGCCACAAAATTTGAAAAGTAGTACGGGGGCTGGAACGGGGTCCACTCTACTTGGGCAGGTCAACTGAGTAGAAGCGGGGTTCGATTCTCACCTCAGCCATCCTCCAAGTGCTTTCGTGCGGATTCCCCATTCTCCTCCAGGCAAATTCCAGCCCCGTCCGCTTACTCTTCCTTTATCCTTATCTATCCCCTCCGATCTTTCCATTTCCGACAAGACCCTTGTTCAGCATAGCAGGTGACTTCCTGCGCGTGGTACTGGTCCTCCTCCCCAGTTTTATCCCCCACCAAAATCCTCAAGCTCCAGAAGACCGCGGCCCTCACTGGGTCCGAAGGAAAAAAATAACCCTGGACGATAAACGGATTAAGAAATATGAAGAAAGAAGTAATAATGAAAATATTTATTTATTTATTTATTTATTTGTTTATTTATTTATTTATTTATTTATTTATTTATTTATTTATTTATTTATTTATTTATTTATTTATTTATTTATTTATTTATTTATTTATTTAACGTATGGATTTTAGTACCCTGAGCGTCCGAGGACATGTTCACCTCGTCTGGTCCAGGAGTTTTATATTTGACAACCATGGGCAACCTGCACATCTGGATGTGAAATGATGATGATGGTAATGAGATAGAGAGAGGGTGAAACCCACTATCCGAATATCACCAAGGCTCAAGGCTGAACGTCGCCATCCGACGGACGAATCAGCATCAACAGTCACTCCATATAAACAGCACGGTGGGGTTTTGAATTGAACGCGGGCTTTTGGTACACAATCTAGTGATCAGCACCACCAGTCCTATATTGCCGACCAGTATTCTGATGCTGACATTTCCTTCCAGCAACGTGACTCAAATGAGCTAACCAAAGTGTCAGATCGTGCAAATTTGGCGCCTTGAAGATAATAATAATAATAATAATAATAATAATAATAATAATAATAATAATAATAATAATAATAATATTAATAATAATAATATCCTCTCAGCTATTTATTTTGCTAATAGATTAACGGGCGCTCAGATACGTTTTCTATGAGAAGAGAAAAGGGCTAGAGCAGAGAAGATAATGGCCCTTTTATTAATTAAGGTGCGTCCCCAGCATTTGTCTGGTGTGAAAATGAGAAACCACGGGAACAACGTCTTTAGAACATTCGATTATTTAAAGCAGAGATTCGAAGGCCGACGCTCTTCCACTAACCTAAACAGGAATAATGCTACCTAAAACATATGACAGGATGCTCGACATCAAGTGAGTATTGCTTCTCACGGTACGAGAAGAGGTTGCATGTGTTAAGTGTCAACCATCGAAGCTCATCCATTAATCAAACAAGGTTAGAAGCAGTAAACAATCAACAGTGTAACGGGTGGTCCACCAGTCCCTTATAATTCATGAAGATATGCAACCGCCGGGCGAGTTGGCTGTGCCCCGCCGCTCTGAGCTTGCATTCGGGAGATAGTGGGTTCGAAGCCGACTGTCGGCAGCGCAGAAGATGGTTTTCCGTTGTTTCCCATTTTCACACCAGGCAAGTGCTGGGGCTGTACCTTAACCCAGTCCTAGGCCGATCCGATCCCTTCGTCGCCATGGTCTGTGTCGGAGCGACGTGAAGCCCATCTAACACTTTAAGGTGGATATAGCTCTGCTTCCTAGCAGTAAGTGGGCCACAAACAAGGCAGAGTTGCACAGGAAAGAGGAACTTAAACCTAAGGTAGAAGCTGCTTATTGCGTGTTTTCATAATAAATATACCTCTAATAGTTTGTGCGAAGTGATCTGTTGTGGCACAATACAAGTAAAGCATGAACCAGAGATATGGCAGGATAGTACATTGCGAGATTGACGGCAGTAGAAGTACGTTTTTAAGAGCTAAGCGGAGTAGGGCTGTAGAACTGTTCGAACCCAGCGTATGGAAGTATTTCACTGTTCACAGCTTCATAGGGCAGATAACGAATAGACTGTGAACTGCCGCTAATGTATCCAGCCTCGCAATAGCTCAGTTGGGAAGAGCCCACTACGTGATGACTAGATTTCATATTTTTAGGCAGAAATAGGTTAGAATGCACTAACGGTTATGGCAGTACCCCTAAATGTTAGGGCTATTGCCATCAGAAGCCCCTCGAATTTATGTTACCCTCGCTACGTTGAGGAAGAACGGGCTACACGACAGCTCCCATTAACCATCTTAGTCCGGTGTCCGGTGATGACTGAGAAGCCAGGATACCACGGAAGTTCAAATCCCGTTCCGGTACTCTTCAAAGTTTTTATAATCTGTTACTTTGGATGTGGCAATGCCTCATACATACTCGTTTCCGCAGAATGATATTTTTTGGCCTTGAAAAGTGCTGCCAATGGGTGCATTGCATCGTACTTTATATGACTGGGTTGATAGCCGTTATGGCCCCCTGTGAGTCGGGGCGGTAGAATAACACCCACGGTATCCCTTGCCTGTCGTAAAACGCCCGGAAAGCTCTCCACTAGGGAGCGTGGTTTGGAGACCACAGGGCTCATAAGCTGAGTCCTGACGTTGCTTCCACTTACTTATGCCAGCGTCCTCTCTTTCATCTATCGTATCCGACATCCCTCCGTCAACTCTTGTACCTTTCCGACCCCGACGCTGTTTGAGCTATCGAGAGCTAGGGAGTCTTTTTGAAGTGTAGAATCTCTTCCATTTTGTTTTCTCTGATTAGTGTTATATAGAGGCCTAGCCGTTAACCGCGGCTTCACCCGTGTGGATTTAGTAATTGGATAAAAGTGATCTTACTCGCTACTAAGACATTATCTGAAAATCTCTCAAGTATAAAAATTCATCTAAAAATTGAATTTAATTTACCCCAGAAACTCTTTATCAATCACGTTTTTGGTATTGCCTTTTGGGACTAAGATGAACTGTACATGTGAGAAACAATCTTCACTCAAATCGAAAAAAAAAACGTGTTTCTTTAAGGGAGATTCCTAAAACCTATTTCACGTCTGGAACATGTTCAGATTTTGAGATTATAATTATCCCCACAAAAGGAATTCAACCCCTTTTTCACGTTTTTTCACTCCCGTTAATGGGATTTTCCGAAAACAAAACATACATGTTTATTTTTAAGGGAAGTTCCAAGTACCTATTTTTACATCTGTAAACTTTTATGTTTTTGATAGAGATATACCCATTTAAACAAGTCGCTTTCTTTTCACCCCCCTTAGCAACGGTCCTAGACTATAATATAAATGTATCCCCAAAATTTCATTTCTTTATGCAGAGTAATTTTGGTTCGGCGATGATGAATCAGTCAGTCAGGGCATGTTATTTTATAAATATATGATTTCCTAGTTTTACTTTCTCTTAAAACAATAATCACCACCACCACCACCACCACCACCGCATGACCGTAATGTACAATATATTTCCTTTTGAAACGAAGTCTTATTCACATCTGTGATTGTTTTAAGAGCTCATTCGCGTTACGAATATTGAATTGACAGCGGCATTAATGATTCCTACTGTCCTCCTTTGTGCTAGGAAGCTGTGAGTACTTAAAAATATGCGCGTAAGATTCGTCTCTCCGTTGTGAGCTGTGACGGGTTACCGGTACCTTGTCACTTCAGCCACGCCTACCGTTCAGCTTCTGGCTCTTAGACGGCGGCGTACTTGGAGTGCATAGCTATCAACCTCGCGATATAATATCCTTTTCTTATCTATGATTCATGTTTTACAGAGTATTCTCCCCAAACACATCATTTCGCACAACCTATTAACTAGTCCGTATTATATTATATTATATTATCTGTAAAGTCATAAACAACATGTTTGCGGAATGGTACATTTATCTTGGTGCGAACATAGCATATGGTCATTTTTCTGTGCAAGTCTGCCTCGTTTTTTATTTCTGAAGAGCAGGTAGCAAACAGAACCATGTAGAACTTGAGGACTATCAGTGTTAGATAGGTTGCTTATCTTCATGGATTATGAGGGGCTGGTGGACCACTGGGAATTCACACATTAGCGCTTATCTCCCAGGTAGATTTTTACAATATTGATGTTGTTTGAAATCTCTGGTTGAGTAGATTCCAAAATAATTCTGAAAGTTGAGGGTTTTTGTTAAATCTCACCGAGAAATTGGAAAACCTCAAATCCTTTAACCCTTATAAGTATAAAGTTGGGATATTTTCTATTCCATTTCTCGACCCAGGAAACTAAAAATGTTTAGTGCCAAGAATTAATTCCGTAAACTTTACCGAATACTTCCTCAAACGTATCTTGAACCGATAATGACTGATTTTGAGAAAGTTAAAAGCGCTCCTTCTGTTGTTACCTTAAATTGGAATTCAGCATCACGAAGGCTGGACCATTGTACTATTACGTCACGTGATGCGAGGTCAGTCAGTATAGTTTCAGCTGTGCTTACAGCGCGATGGCATATGCATGACTTTCAGAGCTGACAAACAAATAAAACCAAGAGAGTCATGCACTAAACTAGAAAAAAATGAATAGAAGGAAAAGTTGAAAATATTAGGGACATTTATTCCTAGATCTCATTGTATTCCTTCACATTACGGGCTTCATTGCTTGCAATAATAAAAAGCTCTTATTCCGCACCCCACCGAGGAACAGCGGGTCACTTAGAGGATGACATTCTCACTCTCGTTGTGAGATGTCTGAGGGCTTTACATGAAGATATAGACGAAGGAGAATATCAACAGCTACCTAGGGCCTACTGGAAGTCTTGAAAAGCTGAGTGCAAGTTATTCGTGAGGATAGGTGCGCACTATCTATAGAATGATTGCTTCCACTTAAGAAGGTTAAACGTATTTGGGCAATCTGGACGACACTTGATAGTTTATGATATGGAAGTTTCCATTCCAGCTTCTCATTCATCTTGTACAACCTTCTGTTGACGCATGTGAACATTCTGATATTATTTATAATCGCATTTACAGCTTGTTTCCTAGGATTTTTTACGGAAAAATCAAACAGCAGTTACAATCCCAGCCCGGGCAGGATTCGAACCCAAGAGCACTAAGAGAGGGGGTTGGACACAGCAATTTACTGGGGGCCCTGAAACAACCTGGTTCATAGGAAAATCCCTAATCTCGTCATATCTTTTCTTTCTTGGAGACGATCCGTACATTGAGACAACGGAATGATTAGTTCTCTTTTTATTACACATTGAGAACAATATGACGTTCTAGAAAGAACTCGTTATTATGAATTTAATGTTAAGACAAATCGTCTTGGAATCAGGATAGAGTTACTGATAAGAGTTTCTTGCGTACAAATTCCGCTGTACTCACAAGTAATTCAAAGACTCTATAGTCCCGTAGTCGCACCTCTACAAAACAGGTCACAGAAACACAATTTTACTTGAGCATATGGTTTTACCTTCCAAATATAAGTGATATGAGTCATTTGTCAATCACATGTGTAACGTAATTGATTACGCGCTTGACTATTGTGGTGGCAGTTGTTGGTTCTATTTCGTTATAGATGTTTGGCATTTACCTGTACTTAATGCAAGGTTCGTGTGTCTGTAGATTAGGGAGCATGTTAAATTTCAACTAGAAAGTTTGGCGACCAAGAAGAAATTACTTTAGAAAAACAGTTGAAGTACTGTGTAAAAATATTCATCAGAAAGTTATGAATAAATTGCATGTTCAGGACGCAGAAGATTTACTAAATGTTTAGAAACAATGTAAGTTATGTTTTAATTGAACTCGTACTTAGAAACTTCTGAAAATATGTATTCGAATTTTTGACCTGAGATGCCCCTGTCACCCGTGAAGCACTTGAACACTGTTCTGGCCGTGGCTTTTGGTAGGTTATTAAACCAAGACATTCTACTTTTGCGTACATAATTTTCATCTTCAACTTGCATTTATCTTCCCCTATTTCTTCATCAACTTCTATGAACGTTCTTTATTTTAAGCCTCATTCTCTGTCCATCGTATGAATCACTCGTACAACATTCTCCTCAATATGCAGGTGAAATCCTTGTTCTGTTTGACATTCTTATAGAGTCTGTAAGGAACAGTGGTTGTGTAGAACATAGAACTAACCCAGTCGAACTAAAAATGAAGTCAAATCATCAGCACCAATGGACAACCAATTTGAAATGCTGGAAAGATATACCAACAATCATAATAATTTGAAATCAATCAATTATGAAAACAATCATAATGGTAATAAAAGTGATTACAAGTGTTCCGTTCAACACTAAGAGGGTTCAACAAAGACGGCATGAAGTTTATAAATTAATAATGAAGGTGAAATGTAAAAGATCAATGTTAGAGATTTCTGATGTTCAGTATTAGATTACGTTGAAATGAGGATGCATGTATTGTACGCGCACTTTTTAGTGATAGATTTTTGTACTTGGTTGAGGAGTAAGGAGGGAGCACTGCCGGTTCCGGTAATACTGCCAACTGAATGGAAATGAAATCTGAATTGAATCGATAATATGATCGATCGATATGAATTGTCTAAACCTTTATTATCTTTATGCCAACAACTGTGTACACACACAATGTATAATAGAACATTTCTCGATGCGAAGCATGTTCCTAGCATGAATTCTATAGTTTGGCTTTGCTCTGCAAACAACAACAGTACAAGTACTTAAAGTGTACGCCAGATGTCGCACAGCGATGATAAGCGATTCTTAGTTTGAGTTTCAAAGGTTGAATCTCGAAGATAACTGAAGTCGACCGATTCAGCACTAGGGTGTAAATCTATCGCTAAAAAGTGCGCAGATAATACATGGTGTTTCAAGATCCCGATTGATTCCTTTAGAGATGTGGGGGCAGTGGTGTTGATGATTTTTGTAGACTAACGAATTGGATTGGAACGACAGACATCTTATTCTGAGTTTGTATAAAACTCAGACCGCAGAAATATGAATTAATAGAACCAGAAGGGAAACAGAAGTAAGAAGAGTTGTGTGTTCTCTGTTACCATAAATAAATTGGGATAACTGAACTGAAAGAACTAACATTCAATGGCAAACTGATTCTCATCGTACGCCTTGCAGGAGATATTGTCAATTTAGCTAACCCTTAAAGTTTTTGACGAATTCTTGGGGGAAAATTGGGCTAAGAATAACACAAAATTCATGGTGGTCAACAGACACAAACGGTGAACTCATGTTATCATAACTTTAGATGTCCCAGCCATCGAGCAGGTCAAGGAATTTTTCTACTTGGGAAGTGTAATTGACTTTGACAATGAATGGCTACCAGAAATCAAGACGAGGATAGTGATAGTGAGATCCTCGAGATCTTTGAGTGGAGTGTGCTGACGCAGGGATGTGAACCCTTGGCTCTAGGAAAACCAGAAGCTGTGGAAATGTGGTTCGGTTGAAGAATGGACAGAATAAGCTGGAGGGACAGGAAGTCAAACGACCACGTTTAAAAAAAAAAGTCTACTGCTCTTGATCAGGAAGACGAAAACTAATTTTATTGCTCACATACTCAGACACGATACTATTCAGGTCTTTTTTGTGGAAGAGAACACGGGGAAGACCAAGAAAGTTTTACATTGAGTCGATTAAATAGGTTGATTTTCGTTCGTGGAAATGAACAACAAGGCAATGGAGACTCAGAGAAGATTGCAGAGAGAAGGCCTTAAATCTGGAAGCTGATTGTTGTTATTAACAGCCTATTACATCGTTATTATAGACCGTTATGCCTTTCAGCGTTCTGTTTGCAAGCCTCTGTGAATTTACTAAACGCCGCCACAATCCTCTGCTTGTAACTAGTTATATGGCCTCGTTTAGTTCTATACCTCTTATTTTCAAATCGTTAGAAACTGAGTCTAACAGTCGTCGTCTCGGTCTCCCTCTACTTCTCTTACTCTCCATAACAGAGTTCATTATTCTCCTAGGTAACCTATCATCCTCCATTCGCCTCACATGACCACACAACTGAAGTCGGTTTATGCGTACATCTTCATCCTAACATTATAGATACATCATCATCCTTTATCTCCTCATTCCGAATACCCTCCGTCCATTGTTCACACGTGCTTGCACCAGCAATCTACCCAGGTTCACTCCCATAAAGCAAAGTTGGTCTGAAAACAGCCCAATGTAAAGATAGTTTCGTCCAAAAGCTGACTTCCTTCTTACAGAATACTGTTAATCGCAACTGCGAGCTCGCGTTATTAGCTTTAATGCACATTGATTCAATCTCACTTACTATGTTAGCATCTTGGGAGACCACACATCCTAAATACTTGAATTTATCTATATTATTATTATTATTATTATTATTATTATTATTATTATTATTATTATAACGCCTTTCGTGGTCTTTTTCCAATCACCTGGAGTCGACACTAATATGACGAAGCTCAGTTCTACAGGATGCCCTTCTCCGTGTGGAGATATATATTCACTATTGCGTGTTTCTTGTAGACGAGGATGAAGATGATCTTAAACACTCACACCCCGAACCACTGGAATTAATTATTCGAAGTTAACTCCCCGTCCGTCCCGGTATCGATCTCAGGGCTCTCTGAACCGAAGGCCAATACGCTGACCACTCAGCCAACAAGCCAGGCTACTACTACTATTATTATTATTATCATGTAACGATGAGAGCGTGCAGTGACTAATACTCAAAGTGTTGTAGAACTCGGTTATATCCCCAGGTGCTATACAAACCTGACCTTGAGCAAATGGAGCAGCACGTAATATGCTGATTTTTATTTGGAATTCGGACCCGTCCTACTTGGCTGCTGTAATCATCATAATATTATCATTAGACTTTAGTCTACTTTAAATTATGCATGCAGATATCAAACACCCACGGGTCTCCTTAATACACTCAGCAGCCCTCTCCCATCCGTCAAGGCGTTATCTGGCCACTTCAGCAGGTAACCAGGTAAGTACATGCTTCGTGATCGAGTGAACACTCTTCATTTTGTCATAGGAGTGACCACACTTTAGATCAGCATTTTGTTTTCAGCCTTGAATTTGAATAAACTTCTACTGTGAATCTGTCTTGAGACAGGTAGCAACTGGACATCCTCCTTGTACATCTTCTTTCAATATCTTCTACCTTGCTTGACATCTGTTAACATCGTACAGAATGAATTTCACCCCGTATGGGAGGTTTTTCAATTACATCAATTCAATTCAATTCTTCGTAAAATATTACATCTATAAAGATGATATATCGACATTATCCAAACAGGTTTCGACTAATTTAGAGCCATTTGCAGTGCAAAATAATTCCTCAGTGACAATAAAATACTATTTCTAAGTAAACGATTTAACATGCGGCTTATTGAAATCTTGAAGTTGTGTCCTGGTAACATCTGATACCTAAATAAAAACACTGCCTTAAGATGAGTAATCTCTCGTCCTCTATATATAAAAACTTGATAGCCTATGTAGATTAAAGTTATCATTGATGCATTTACGACTCGTACTTATAGACATGATACAGGCCGTGTCAGGAAAACAAGGTGAAATTCTTTACGTTTCACATAGAACTTCGCACCGAGTCTTCAGAAGAAACTCTCGACTGTTCACGGGGAACACTTCTGCAATAATGAGGGTTTGAATTTAGACGTTAAAATAGAAGTGGAAGTGGTACGTTCATTCGTCACCAGATGGCTCACCGTATACGGTGCAGCGCTAGCATTTGAAGCGGAAGCTGACGGAACCATCAGAATCAGTCTGAGGGACAGTCACATGACATACCAGGTGTACGCACACATGAAGGTATGACACTGACACAAGTCTGGAATGAAACATCTGCCGATGAGGAACGTACGACTTTGGAAAACAGCGGAACGAAATAACAATAGTGAAGGGACAGGGAAGGGAACTACCTACGTAAATCCTTAATGACCGAAACCACGTATTACTTAATTAATAGCCGGTGTCCCTGTTGAAATTGTTAGGATTTCTACGTATTTCCACAGCTTCCCGTATAATCCTGGACCTGTACTGTCTAGTGTGGGTAAGAGCTTGAAAATCTTGGAACATGACATGATCCGACGATAGAGCGTGCTCGGCTATTGCTGATTTGTCTGGCTGGTTGAGACGAATATTTCGTTCATGTTCCTTGATACCAGTACCAATGGGCCGGCATGTTTGATCAATGTATACCTTGCCGCAAGTACAGGGAATTTCATATACCCCAGGATGTCAAAGTGGGGACAAGTTAAAAGTAAAAACCAAGGACAACGTCTAAATTCAAACCTCATTCTTGGAGAAATCTTCCTCGTCAACAGTCGAGATTTTATTCTGAAGACTCAGAGCAAGTTCTCTGCGAAACGTAAAGAACTCCGCGTTATTTCCTTGACACAGCATAAGCCCAGAAGCCTATATCATGTTTAGATTAAAAGTATTCAATTTTGTGTTGACTTCCATCATAATCATAGGTTTTATCACAATACGTACATACGTTTCTCAATATATACTCTGAGCTGGATCATTTCCGTTGCACATACCGTAACATAGAATACCCATCTGACGGCACCTCAGCTGATATAAATGCACACAGATATATGTAACACTTCCCTCCCTAATATATCAGTGAAACAATAAGATCGAGTTTATGATAAAATCAACTCAAAAATTAAATAATGTTAATCTACAGTACATATGAAGAAGAAAAGACATTACATCGCAAGAATAGTGATTTTGATTAGGTGTCATTAATATGTTACCAGGACACACCTGCAACATATTAAATAATTTATTTAGAAATAGTGTTCCATTGTAACTTATGATTTTACTTCTTATTTTCCACTGAAGATTACTCTAAAATGGGTCGAGGAATGTTTGGATAATGTCGATATATCACCTTTGTAGACGTAATGCATTACGAAGTATTGAATAGGAGGATTTTTTGTATTTGAATTGATGTAGGCCCAATCTGTTAACATTCCAAACCTTATTCCTTTCTTTCCATCTATTTTTCCTCCACCACTCTCTGTTGAAAACAGTTTCTGCGTAGTACTGTATGTGACCCAACAAGAATATTTTCGCCTTCCTTATCGTTTTCATCACGTGTCTCTTCTCTTCTTAGTAGTTCATTATTTCTGACTTTATCTGTACACTTCATTTTTTGTATTTTTCTCCACAACCCTATTTAAAAACTTCCAAATACGTTTTATCTTTCTTTCTTAATGTCCATGTTTCTGCTCCCCATGACACCACACTCCACAAAAAACACTTTGCGAAACTCCTCCTTAAATTAATTGGGATTGCCTTAGATGTCAAAATCCCTCTCACCTATTCGAAAGCTTCTTTTCCCATAGATATTCTGCTTCTCACTTCTTCTCTACAGCTTCCGATCCATGTTAACAAACTCTCCAAATATCTGAATGATTTTACTTGTTCCAATTTCTTTCCCTCTACTGTTATATTTACATAAATTTCTCCTATTTCTATTCTCATCACCTTACTCTTGCCAATGTTGCCCTTAATTCCGAACTCGTTACCCACTCTTTCAGCATTTTTCAACATGACTTGCATAATAGTCTGTGATGTATTTCTTATTTCTTTCTGGATCTTGCGAAGGGATGTGATCGGGTGCAACATGACCTAATCTGGTTAGCGCTACGAGAACATAGTATTCCAGAGCACCTTCTTAAGTGGGTACAGATGCTCTACGTAGAACCAAGGAATTCTGTTCAAGCTGCCGCGGGAGCGTTCGATGATTTCTGCATCGCTATAGGAGTCCATCAAGGTTCCGCCTCATCACCACTGCCGTACATTCTTGTGATGGACACTGTTACATCAGACCCGCACAAGCCAATACCATGCTCACTTCTCTATGATGATGATGTCATATTGGCTGCTGAGAATAAGCTTGATCTCCAGCGCCAAACAGAAGAGAGGAACAACCGACTAGCGCAATACGCACTGCGTCTAAACAAACAAAGGACAGAATACATTACATTTGATCCTCGAGAAGTCGGAACCATCCACGTTGACGGTGAAGATCTACCACGAGTATAGAAATTCAAATATCTTGGCTCCACAATCTCTGACGATGAACGACTTACTGACAAGGTCAACACAAGGATACGTGCAATCTGTCTGAAGTGGCGAATGACAACAAGCTTCACTTGTGACCGTTGGATGAAGGACGATCTGAAAACTAAGATCTACCGGACTGTTATCCGTCCCGTCCCTCTACGGCACTGAGTGTTGGCCTGCTACGAAGGAGGTAGAACGTCGAGTAAGCGTCATGGAGACAAAGATGCTTAGGTGGACAGCTGGCATCACTAGACTGGATCATACTTCAAACGACGATATTAGGAAACGCTTTGGCATTGCACCGATCCAAAGAAAATGCAGGAAAATGGCCTGCGCTGATTTGAGCATGTGTTGCGTGCAGAAGAAAATACATTGGCAAAGTCAGCCCATAGATTGGAAGTCGCTGGAAAGAGGCCCAAGGGACCAAGATAGCGATGGACCGATACGGTGCACAACGACCTGAAAGCTGTAAGACCACATCCAGACATGGCCCGAGACCTAATTAAATTGAGACAACGAATCCTGACAGTGGACCCTGCCACCAGGCGGGACAACGATAAAGAAGAAGAAGAACAGGAGAAGATGTATTTCTTATTTATTTATTTACTTACTAATTTATTTATGTGACTCACACATGGGTCCAATGACCCGTTCGGTACAAGAACATAACCAATCAACAGGTGTTCATCACTAAAATATTATCGTTTTCGTCTTATCACTTCCATGTTATCGCACCTTCGTGTATGTACTTGTTTTGATATAAATACATCAGAACAGCGAAATGGAAGACCTTCTAACCAGAGAGCGCACAATCAGCAGGACGTAACCGTGTTAATCTGACGAAGCTGACAACCGACATATTGAGAAACTGCGAACAAAAGAATTTAAATGTGAAGATAAATTGATATATTTCTGTGCAGGAAGTTTTATTTTCTGTGTAGAATAAAAATCCTTATGTAGATAAAGGGTGGTATATTCGTGATACAGGTAAGTTCGTGATAAAACTCTGAATACGTATCATGAACTTTTCTATGGCAGACTAAGCATTTCAACTTTACTACTAGTTTCTTGAGTTCTTAACAGAAGTCTCTATCTTCTTCCATTGGTTTACATCGCTCTAGTGGAAATATGATACTAATTCTATGGTTTATCACCAAGTTACCTCCCTTTACCCTATTTTGATTTATTATATATTTTTTACACTTAATTTCATAATTATTCGCTAAACAGGCAAAATAAATAAAACTCACCCTTCAGATTCTCCATACAAAAATTCTTTAGTTATCGTTGTATAGTACAGAAAATTTACAAATATATAAGAGTTAATTTGAGTAATGATCCGTGGCTCAGGTGGCAGTGTGCTGGTCTCTCACCGCTGGGTTCCGTGGTTCAAATCCAGGTCAGTCCATGTGAGATATATGCTGGACAAGGCGGAGGCGGGACAGGATTTTCTCCGGCTACGCAGACTTTACCCGCCATCTTTCATTCTATCAACACTCACCAATATAATTTCATATGTGAGTCATTAATCATTGCCCCTGAGGAGTACCGACGGCAGCCGGCACAATTCCTATCCTCACCGCTAGATGGAGGCTACATTAATTTCATTCCTGACCCGGTTGAAGCTGGAAACAGCCTGTGGATTTTCATTTCGTAGAAGTTAATTCGAATACAAATCCAGCTTTGGAATTCGTTGTTGCCAGGACAAAACCTCCTATGTCATATACCGACCCGCAGCACGTACTTTATGAATAGGGAGAATGTCTTGACAATCTTGCACCTTAGATGACAGAACTTTACCGGCCAAAGTTCTAAGTTAAAATATTTCACATAGGAGGTTTTGTCCCGGCAGCGACGAATTTAATATTTTATGAGATACTCTGAGGTCCAAAAAAAAGTTAAAATCAAAAAGGTCACGAAAATTATTTCACACATTACTCCTGCGACATTTTGTTCATTATTTAAAGTAATTTTAAAAACCAGGTTATAAAAATAAGATAGTGCAAGATACGATGGTAGTTACTGTAATATGTACATTTCTAGAACGCATAGAATATTTAACTTAAGAACTCGTGTCCTGACAAGTAAGTAGGCCTACATCAAAGTTAGCAGCAACTGAATTGTAAAATAATATCACAGAACCACGCTCAATTTATGATATATCTTGAAATGATTATTTCGTGACGAAATCTCACGGAGAACGTTTTCCTCGCTAAGAATGTTCTGACAGTTATTAAATTCAGTTCTTCAATGTTTAAATAATTACTTATTTCTAATTATGAGAGGAAGAGAAATAGCAAAGGAAGATTGTGAGAAAGACCTGGTGATCGCTGAACACGCAGAGGCGAATTTAAAAATATGAAGCCCGAAAACCTGTAGTTCAACTACTTAGATGAATCGTCGAAATTGAGGGCTTCGTTTCGATTCCAGGTTGTGTTGCGGATTTTAATCGCGTATCATTAATTACTGAATTCTGGCTTGGGGACTGGTTGTTAGTGTCTGTCCCAACACTATGCCCCTCAAACTCAGAGAGTACACCTCACTAACAACCATCAAAGAACATGCAATTGAGAATACACCCCTTCACATGGGGTTGGCGTCAGGAAGGGCATCCGCCTGTAAAACAGGACCATACCCACATGTGCGACACAAGGTGTGAGAAAAGCAGTAGAAGAAGAAGTAGAAGAAGTCCAAAAACCTGTACAAGAAGGAAGAAATTGAAGAGATGATTGTATGAAACAAAAATATGAACGTAAAGTTTTTCATCTACAAAATCATAACATCTTAAAGTGCATTAATAAGTTTATATCTGCATTGAGGTATACTTTATTGTTTGTGATGTTTGCCGATTGTTACAAGTAATAGTTGAAATTGGCACTAATGGTTGGTGTTCTCGTCAGTCGTATTTTGTTTTTTAGGAACAAATTTAACCTGACTTCAACCATACATTATGAAGATATGTTTATGTAGATCAGAATAGATAATACATATATTAGGTTCACTTGTTCAGCTTAAGTGACTCTTTGTTTGAGGCTCTCTGTAGCAGGTAGCGCCCAATTCTTTATTAATTTTGTACAGCCGCTGCGATCGGAAATTAGCTGAGCAGTTCGAAGAAAAAGCAGTAAGAGGACACTGTAATATTGGAGTACGCAGCAATGGTGCTGAACTGAAAGAGATCGGAGATGGTCAGCACTTTGTACATCTGTGCAGCACAGTATGCAAATTTCTGCGATCTTGCATTTTATCCCGCAGGCTGCTTGTGGGTCAGACGGCATATTACATACCGACCTGGTTCAGCATTGCCTGCAGCACGTGAGACACCGGTCACTGTGGTGGTCGCGGTAATGAGAGAATAAAATATACCCATTTAGAAAAGTATTGTGTGTACTCAGGTAATCAACACTGAGATACAAAGGCATGTTATTGAGGTTAGCTTTGTCTTTTACCTGACGCTTATTTCATTTCTTTAGTCTATGTCTGATAATGTCTAATATTAGTTTGATTAGTTATGGGTACATAGCCTATGTATAACTACACAAATTTTCCTTCTCATTGTTCAGAAGGTCCGGAGAAGACTTCTAAATCGTAACTATTCTAGTAATAATATTTTTTCAGTGAGTATTCAACAGAGTTTGTAACAAATTTTAACAGAATTTAAATATGCTGTAAGACAGGGTCTTATGTTGAAGAAATAAATTCTTTGTTATGTTATGCTGTCTAAGAGTATCATTATTTCCGTCTAGAGAAAACTCTGTAAATAGAGAACATATATTTCACAAACTGTATTGATCTTTGATTTTGTCCTTCACATTTTTACCATTCAAATTCATTTTAATGTTAAAAACATTTGTTAGCTGACAAAGTAGGGTTCACACACTACGAAAACGTAAAAGGAAGCAATTTCTTCACTTGTGCCGAATGTTGAAAGGCTAAAGGATCGGGAAAGGTTTAAAATTGTGAGTTTTGGGCAGTTATATCAAAATAAAATAAAAACAAATTTTGAAAATAACTTCCAGCCTGATTACAGTTCCGAAAAAAACAACCTAAAATCGCTTGTTTCTTTACTAGTGTTCTTTTTTATTCAAATCCTAGCCAAGTTAACTTATTTGCACAATTATTTCGTAATGTGTTCCTTGGTTCAATACTCTCAGGCGGTTTATGATATTTTGAACGAGCCTGCGCTGAATGTAGTTATAAGGGCTTGCGTGAGACTCCATATGGACTCACATCAGCGATCGCAGTGGTAGAAATAGGCAAACTGCTAATCTAGTCGACCGCATAACGATGATTAAGAAAAGGATTGCGATTTTTAGGAATAAATAAAGAATACATTCTCATATTTTATTATATTTCATTTACCTAAATTTCTTAGCTCATATCCCTAGGATGTTTTCAACACAGAGTTGCTTGCCTGAAGGGCTTCAACTGTGGAAAATATTTCCTGATCTTCTGGTTATGAAGTATTTGAATTCTCGAAGAATGATATTTTGAGGAAGAGAAAGGGACGAACTTTCGTAGATCAAAATCCCCTCTGTTGTTCTTGATTCATACCAAGGGAAACACGGAAAGAAATAAGTAAATAATTTACAACCCTTGTACAATGACGGAATTTTCGTGTATCTTACATTCTACCTAAGAAAAATTTAGGGTATAATCACCTTCTAAGGTGTAAATGACTTCTGAGGGGAAAAAGAGAGAAGGCGGGACGTAAAGACAGAAAAAAGGGAAGACTCAACCCTCCGACCAAACAAGCACACAACTAGAAAAGGTGAACCAAGAGACAAACAATCGATCACCAGGACAGGGTGACAAACAAACAAACTAACAAACAGTTAGATACACTAATGAACAAACATTTTAAAAAAAGAAACAAAATATAACGTATAAATTAATATGTAAACTAAAAGCAACATGAGAAATGAATTTTCCACATGTATCTCCGCTCATGTTTCAAACAAGCCCTGACTCATGACTGCACCAAGTGGCCTGGATTTACAATGCTCATTCAAGTACTTGTTGCTCTTTCGTCAAACTCTGGCTATGACACTTCGTTCATCATTATACAAACAGCTGTGCAAATATGTCGTCAAAGCAACTCATGAGATTGAAATATTATTCATTTTGTTTCACGTCTGATTATGCCATGCGGAAATGGAATAAGGAAAGCAAATAACTTTTGTTTTTAGTGATGAGAGGTGTAGAAAATCTTGCAGGAACGTGTGGTGATTTGTACATTAAGATACATACAACAATCCACCTGTCTGAATATTATTATCTAGTGACCTATGCGTTTAAACAATGAACGTTAGGGCCAGAATTTTTGTGTTTCGAGACATGAGATTGAAAACAACTAGGTTCTGTTTTAAGATTTCCTCAAGTTGAAATTAAGGCTGTAAGAACTTGTGGAGAATAATTGGTTACATGTATCAGTCAAGTGTTTAACTGTTGTCTGCACTGAATTTGCAAACAAGTAAGCCTGGAAAATTTACATCACAATTGTATGAACCTCAAGTGCTTCTGTCTCATTTCGTATGCAAGCCTTCAAGTACGATCGTTAGAATAGACTGAAACTAGAAGGTTTTAAAGTTTAGTTCCAGAAAATAATTCATGAATATCCTTATTGATTGTACTCAGTGTTTGTTAGAAATAACTGGCAAGAATTATGAATTATGTTTTTCATTTATCATAATAAAATTAAAATCACCCTTTTTGAATTGCTTGTATCGAATTTTCTTATTTATTGTCTGCAAAGCATACATTATGAGACTCACAAAAAGAGGAACATTTCAACCTACTCCAAATAATTTACAGTCTCAGATATAATGAGTTTGTCCATTGGGCTGAAGCAGGTGTGTCCGAAAGGAAATTGATCCATGCCTTTCTATACGCCCTCGAACAACTCAGTTACAAAAGGACCTGTTCACAGCAACTACAGTCGAACTGCGGAGACATAACTTTCACTCACCTGAATGACGTCCCAGCATAGTTGTTCCGTATTATCTTGGGAGTGGAGTTAAGTCAAAACGTGGAGCAAAACTACTTACTGAATTTAGAAATGTTCACCTCTCAGGACTAGATTTTGAGGATCATTCGTGTATCTACTGGGAAATGGGACCAAAACGGTTGTCTTTATACACGACAGACTGATGTATAACTCGATTTCAGACTTTATTTTTACACAGTCATGCCGGTTAAATTTAGTTGTGTTTAAGTGTCTCAGTCTCCATTTTCCGTACTTTCTTCTCTGGATTTCTAATGTACCTATATCTCTCTTTTCCCTCTTTTGATGACCGTGCAGCGTGATCTTCAGCCTCTTCTGGATCTTTCGATCCATAAGATAAGGTAGTGAAGGTTTTACCTTATTAATTATTAAACCAGTATGCTTTTGCTACTTGCAGTGTCAGAGGTATTAGACATTTAATATTATTGCAATATCCTGGCCCAATAAAGGGCGCTTGTAACTTATGACTGTAAACTGAACTCCTGGGTTGAAGACCCGTCCGATGTAGTTCTTTTTTTACTATTTGCTTTACATTGCAGCGACACAAATGGGTCTTATGGCAACGACGGGTTAGAAAATGGCATAGGAGTGAGAATGAAGTGACTGTGGCCTTAATTAAGGTACAGCATTTGCCTGGTGTGAAAATGGGAAACCACGGAAAACCGTCTTCTGGGCTACCGACAGTGGGGTTCGAACTTACGATCTCCAGAATGCAAGCTCACAGCTGCGCGCCTCTAACCACACGGCAACGGTTTCCTTCTATGAACTTTATTTTCTCTTGATTATGACTGGTTAAGGTAACTTTGTTAAAGTGTAAATTAAAAAACTCTACGGGTCTGACATGTCTACTGACTGCTTCGAGATGGGAGTTCCCCTTCCCACTACTGCCAATTTTCTGAGCTTACGAGCTACCTTGTTGTCAATTTCCGGCCGTGTAAGCTCTTTCTGTAAAACGTTCCTCTTGCTAAACGTGTTGTTGTTTTGTTTCTGTTGTTGTTGGAATACTCAAATCGTAAGAAAAGAAAGAAATCACAAGATGTCTTTGCTTTTGTTATCAATATTTAAACTTTCTCGAGCCATTCACCACCCACGCCTCCTCCCCTCTCTACTCCGCGGAAATCTCCGTAACAATAATAATCCGACTGGCTGAATGGTAATCTTGTGGCCTTCGGTTCAGAGGGAACCGGGTTCGATTATCAGCCGAATCCGGACTTTTATTCGCGGTCTGGTTAACTCCCCTGAGTCGGGGACTGGGTATGTGTGTTCGTCACAACACTCTCCTCTTAATATTCAGACAACATACCACTCCATCGACCACCAGAGAAACATGCGATAGTGATTACATCCCTACACATAGGGTTGGCGTTAGGAAGGGCATCCGGCCGGAAAACAGGGAAAAATCCCAGGCCTGACAGTTTGCACCGACAATTCCACCAGGGTGTCGAAAAGCGTTATAATAATAATAATAATAATAATAATAATAATAATAATAATAATAATAATAATAATAATAATAATAATAATACCGAGCTCGATAGCTGCAGTCGCTTAAGTGCGGCCAGTATCCAGTATTCGGGAGATAGTAGGTTCGAACCCCACTGTCGACAGCCCAGAATGGTTTACCGTGGTTTTCCATTTTCACACCAGGCAAATGCTGGGGCTGTACCTTAATTAATGCCACGGCCGATTCCTTCCCACTCCTAGCCCTTTCCTGTCCCATCGTCGCCATAAGACCTATCTGTGTCGGTGCGACGTAAAGCAACTAGCAAATAATAATACTAATACTACTACTACTACTACTACTAATAATAATAATAATAAATATTCATACAGCCTCGGCTTCTGTGTGGAGGACTTAGATATCATCAATGCTCAATTTTCAGGTTCCGTTTCAGTGTACGAGATGACACACAGCACACCGGTGCCTGAGTATTATGTCGAGTGTTATCACAGAGCACCGTACGACTCGGACTGAGGAATGAAAACTTTATATGGCCGTTCATATGTCAAGCTTGAACCCGCAATCTTCGGACTCAGAGATTACCACTCTACCACTGATCTACGGAGGCTCTTTTCGACATACCTTTGGAAAAGATCAATAGGTACTGTATATTTTACTGCTTACTGAGAGCAGCAGATATCCGGTGTTGAGGAGAAGGGGAGTTTCTGCTGGCATCGTCTGCGAAACACACGGTGCATTTCATATTCATAGTCCAGTTACCAGAGTGTATTTTATTGGCGGTGAATGTGATCCTTGTATTGTCACGTGATGGACCTTGTTAGTGGTGTTCGTGACCAGAAATGACATACGGAACAGTTAACATAAGACTTACACATTCTTCTTGCCATGAAATCGCCAAATGAATTCCCACAACGTATTTCTCACAGCACTCTAACAGTTTAACCAGAGGGGCAGATGCTCAGTACAACGTCCGCGTCTTAAGCCCAAGGTCAAGGAATCGAAACCTGGGGCAGTCTGTAGATACTTAGGTGATCAGGTGTGAGAGGCTTAATGGTAGAATAAGGAAACATTTATTGAAGGCGAAATTCCGGGAATTTTGCGTTCCTTAACATAATTGTCAGGCTGAAGGCTAGTTAAATATTAAAGTAACATCCAAAGTTATGTAGTTAAAACCCTACAACTAGCAATGTTAAATCTAGTGGTGGCAGCCATATTTCTCGTCTTTTAATTCTCTATTCAAAATATCCGCAAAATACGAAATCAAGTTTTATATATCTACGTAAAGTTAATACACTGAGGATTGTCCTGGTGACACGATATTGCATAAATGTTTTGACTAGAAAAGTGTACAGCCTGTTCAAAGAGTGCAATTTTAATTCTAAATAATAATAAAACTTTTGATCATATGTACAGAAAACTGGAATGTGTCACAATCAAACTGAGATATATAGATTGTCAATAATTTATCAATAATTCAATAGTAAAGTTTTCGTCGCTCTGAGAGGTATATCCTTGAAAATATGAAGGAAAATGTACTGGCAGACCACGCTCTTTAGGGGAGCTTCGTCATCACTGTCAATTTCCGATATTTGATGGGAAGAAATAGCTGATGAACATTCCCAATCAAACTCTTAATCTGTCGGTTTATTCTCAATAACCTCAAAGTCAGATCCGTTACTTGCATCTTCCAATAAATTTCGCGCTACTTCGTCCCTCATTTTCCGTAATGAAGTGAAGATGCCATATTTAGACACACACTGTACTAAAAATGTATATAATTAAATAACAATATATATACAGAAATAAATAAGTCGCACCGAACAGAAAAGTAAGAAATTGCAAAGCAGAACCCGTGGAGGTTTGTTTACCAAATGACGCTCGAACAGATCGTTGGGAAACTGCACTCATTTTGCACCCTCACCTCACGGCTGCTCGAGAAAGACAAGAAGTGGACTGTCTTGACATCTGCTCAAGAAATGAGGAAATTACGAGAAGAAATATGAACATGTCGAATATTCGACAGTGCCACTACACCAAAGTGTCGAATATTCGACAGTTGACAGTTCTGGGTTACTGACAACACCGCTAGCGAAGTTTGTGTGCTTGGAAAGAGATCGAATATAATTAAATCAGTGAGAAAGCTGGTTTCTTTGCTGGTAGGCGAACGGTTTGCACACCTTCGCCATACTGTACAACTGGGAAGTTGTACGACTTATGGATTAAAAGTTGTATCCCAGTGCTGACTGTAGCCGGCGTGGTGTGGCTTGTTTCCCCAACTCGCATTCTAATAGCAAGGAAATGCTAGTTTATTATACGTTAAAAAATTTAGCGTGTAAATATTTACATAAGCGACGAGTGTCCATTTAGTACCAAACAAAGAATTTAGAGGCGTTTGTTTGCCTTTGAGCACATTCTTCTATCATTACTTTTTTTATGTGTACTCCAAGTTGTTCCTCTCATTTCCCTCGGTGTGTCCTTTCGGTCAACTTATCAGTCGTGAATTTTGTACTTGGTTCGGATATCTTCTTGTGATTCATGTCAATAGAAATTTTGATTTTTCCGATTAATGTCGTAATATCGGATTTTGTTTTCACACAACACCACTATTTGTTTTGTTACTTTGTCAGCGTTCATTCTTTGTTCGTGCACGAAAATTTTGATGTTCGTTTATTTAACTTCCTGTATTATGCCATTGCCTGTTTGTTTCTGAGTTTCTATTGTCCACGTCTGAATTTTCCACTTTCTTTGTTCCCATCGTTTTTGATGTCTTCTCTCCTGGTGTTTCCCATCCATGAAGACATTGATGAGCGTACTTTAACAACTTAGTTTTGGGTGCTTTTTCATTTTGATTTTTACAATTAGCTTTACGTAGCACCGACACAGTTAGGTATTAAGGCGACAATGGTAGAGGGAAGGTATAGGGGTGTGGAGGAAGCGGTCATGACTTTAATTAAGGTGCAGCCCCAGCATTTGCTTCGTGTGAAAATGGGAAACCACAGAAAACTATCTCCAGGGTTGTGTACAGTGGGGTTTGAACACATTTCTAAAAAAAATTATTGTTATTTATTTTGTATTGAACAATAGATATTTCGGTTGAGTCGATATGAAAATCTTCAGAGTTTTTCTACTTATTCATCTGAAATGAATGAAGCTCCATCTAGCTGCAAGGATAGGAACTGTGCCTCTCATCTATTCTGGATAATGACTGACAAATGAAATGAAATGGTATTGTTACTGGAATGAAAGGTGACAGGTAAACCTAGAGTATCCATAGGAAAACCTGTCCCGCCTCCGCTTTGTCCAGCACAAATCTCATGGAGTGACCAAGATTTGAACCACAGACCCCAGCGGTGAAAGCCCGGTTGTTTCATTTTTGACATCTAATTTCGTAGGGTTTTATTTTTATTCCATTTTCCTGCATTGTTTCACCGATGTACTTACCTTATGGTATTTGTCTCACATTTTGTTGCCATGTACTTTGTTATTATTACCGACGGGTCCAGTGTATGCGGCCCACGCTGGAAGACTCCTCGGGCTGTACAGCGTGATTAGAGTGGTACTAATGAGCGACACACCCAGACACTCTCTCGTCCCACACAAAAATATTTGAATCTCGGCAGTTTCTCACTCATTTGGCACTTCAGTCCATCATCACCGCACTTCAGGGTAACCTACACTTGACTTCACAAGCCGTCCTTAATTTACTGAATTTTTCTTTGTTTCTTCATTCTAACTTCCCTCACTTCTTTGTCACAGCTTTATTTATTTCTGCGATTTTCCATTCCCAAGTTTATTCTTTCCTCGTCCATTATTCGTACATTATACCACCTTTACTTATTTCTATTGATCGTTCACTTCAGTACATCTTTCCGTTAGTCACTTTTTTATTAACGAAAATAATTTATTGCAGCCAATGGCCATACACACTTCTGTATCCATCTTTCTTTTTAAATTATTTCCTTCGATTCCTCTTTCCTTGATAACTTTATTTTTATCTCTATTTTTACGTTGAAAACATTTCTTAGCAGACAAAATTAAGCATTTTCCTGAATTGTGCCGAGAGTTAAAGGGCCACAGGGACCGGAATGGTTTCAAATTTTGAGTCTTGCATAGCTCTATTAAACTAAAAGAAAAAATTAGAAAATTATTCCGGCCTAAATACAGTTCCGCAAAAACAGCCTAAATTCACTTTTTTTTACTCGTTTTCTTTTTTATTCAAACTAACTTATTTACATACTTCTTTCTGTATTGTGTTTCTTGGTTCAATTTCATCAGGTGCTTTTTGAGTATTTGAAAAATGTCTACATCGAATGTAGTTATAAAAGCTTAAATGAAACTCTGCATTGACTCACATTAGCCTTCGTAGTGATAGAAAAGGCAAACTGCTAATCTAATTGACCGGATAACGATATTAAGAAAATGATTCCAATTTTTAGGAATAAATAAAGAATATGTTTTCATATCCATAGGATGTTTTCAACATTGAGTTGAAGGATAAGAACTGTGGATTTTTATGTTTCCCCTTCCTTCTTGCCATTTTCCAACCACTTCCCCTCTTCCTGTTCCTGTACTTTCATCGATTATGTTTATCTTACTTCTTATCTTCTATTTGTTTTTCTCTTCTCATCCTTCTTTCTTATTTTCCGTGGAATTTCCTTCTCTCCCTTCTTTATCCGCGATTTTCTTCCCAATAGTTTTCTTCTGCCTTCTTTTTCTTTCTACTGTATATATTTTGACCCTTTTTTCCTTCAGTTGCTTGTTCCCTGTTTCTGTCCTCTGTTATTTCCTTCCTGTAAATTATTCGGTGGTTCCATCTCTTGTCCATACCCTGGCACCAGACCCGTCCTTGAAGCTCGGGAGATTGGATCACATTCAGTAAAAATGCAAGGTTTTGGTGACTATTATTTTAAAGGCAACAAACAAATAGTGATTCGCTCTCAACTCTGATCTTTCTGTAGATGAAAATAGAAGAAATCAGACCTTTTGAATACTGGAGGTAGAAACGTGTAAAAAATTCATTAAAAACAAAATTCACCGTTTCTTTTCTCGTATTTTTAATGCCTGGAGTATTCTCAACACAATACAGTTTTGGTGAGGTAAAATTCTGAACTCAAAACTCACATAAATAATTAACGCAGCCTTCCCTAGGGCTGCCAACTGTATGTACACTGAAATAAATGAATGCAGCAAAGAAAATCTGAGGTTTCCAGTCCGCTGGGAAAATAATCAGGCAATGCTCTGAATTAACGGCGATATCACGATGCAGTGAACAGTTTATTGAGCCGATAACTCTCAATGTGATACATAATGTGCACTCAAACGTTATTTTCAGATTTAAATTAGCTCTCTCTCTCTCAGGGATATTTTCTCTCTTATTTACAGATAGATCTATGCTTAGGAATATAAATAATTTGGAAAAATAAATACATTTCAAACAAGGAAATCATCAAAGTTTCTGTCCTTCACAGTGGACTAAGCAGAATTTTCCCGAGCAAGTCCGTGAATTGTGGGGATTTAAAAGGCTGATTCTTATGCTCACCAACACGTGTTTCAACAGAATTACAAGATTTACATTCAGATACACTTTTTCATCGAATTATCTACCGTAAACTACGCTCTGAGTTTTTTTTTTCGATATTCCGCTCAGTTGTGGATATTATAGCTCCAACTCTGCAAGGGAGAGTGTCTGCAATGTGTCCGATCATCTCCGGCCCTCACATTTCATACAACACTGTAGAACACACTCATCCCCTGACCATCCGTATCCCGATTTTACTTGAGATTATTGTGAAGGTACCTCATTTTCATAGGCCAATCTTCACAATGTCCAGCTCCTTGGCTAAATGGTTAGCGTTCCGACCTTAGGTCTAGGGGTCCCGAGTTCGATTCCAGACCGTGTCACGGATTTCAACATTGACTGGTTAATTCGTCTGACTCAGAAATTGGGTGCCTGTGTGCCGTGTTCATCATTAGAAATCATCCCAGGCAGGGCCCCATCCTCACAGACATGCAGGTGGCCTATGAGGAAAGACCTGCAGCAGGGTTCTCTGTAGGCCATACGGCGTTAAAATTAAAAATATTCACAATTACTCTTTGTAACTAAACTGAACACCATCAGAAGGTTAATTAGGATGGTGCTGTTGGTATCCCTGCGAGTTTACTGAAAGATGGATTCAGTAGAAAATAGTGAGAACGTTTCCCATGCTCTCTAAATGACAGCACAAATCTGAGTAATAAAACGCCATCAAGTGGCTTTGTGCGCATAAAGGAATGTATTGAGTTAAATACAGCCATACTGATCCTTCACCCCACAGCAAGTTCTCAAGGAACGTCATTCTCTTAGTGAACGAACGTAACTTTTTAGAAGCTCATAAAATATTCTGCGTGGTACAAGTTTATCGCTCTATAAAATATCAATATCCAGAGACATATCATTTTTGAACAAGAAGGTCGTCGTAAAGCGATGGAAGAGCATGCCCGGAATGACTAGAAGTCATTTGTGCTGCAAACAAGTGTCATCAACTTCACTGTAATAACTTACTTACATGTTCATTATAAACTGGTAACCACTGTAGCGTTCAGTCTGCAAGCCTCCATGAATTAACTGTGCGGTATCTCGGGTCAGCTCGGCTAATTGTTTGTGGCGTAATGTAAGATTCAAATAGACAGAAGTCAGATAAAATATAACTTAGTACCATGTTTTAGAATAGTGAGAAAGTAACCAATAATAATAATAATAATAATAGAACGCACCAATAGGCAGAGTTCGGTGAGCGTGTGATCCACAATCAGGATAAGAAAAGAATCGATAACAACATCAATAACAATTGTATTTCAAATTTAAAAAAATACAAACAATAATCTTGAGAACCGATAAACTAGCGTAGCTTTATGAACCTCAGTTAAGACTTGAGAAAAGTATGAAATGTCAGTAACTTGAACTGGCCAGAAAAGCTTGATTACAATAAGGAGATATCAGATAAAATGATTTACGCGAGTACAATTGCACGATGTAAAGCCCCTTAAAAAAAGAACCCTATAGTGGGGAAGGGAAGGAAAGTGAGATCAAAGACAGGGGCAGGAAGCGGGACCTCGCCGAACAAAGTAAACAGTCAGAATATTTAGAAAACTATCACCAAATAAAGAAATAGTCTGTAACGCATTAACGGGGAATGTCTCAATTAACGTTCCAACAGTCAAACATTGTGGTGCTTCAATTCCAAAACTAGTTATATGCACTAATCAAGCATAGTACTAGCATCAAATGCACAAAGTTACGAGAATATACAATGGCTTGAATAAATTCGAGAAGCGACAGGACATCCGCGGATACTTCTTGCAACGATCGCTGATCGCACCACACCTCGCTAAGGTGGATTACTCCGTACCCAACACCACTTCTTTTTTTCGGCCGGGTGACGCCGCATCTTTACTTACGCACCCAGCCGCGACAAAAAAGCATATCGGCTGACGTCAAGTAGGAAGTCGGCCTTTCCATCACCACCATGCCCAACTGCATCCTTCACGATGTCGAACTCACCTACTTGGATGAAGAACTTCTCCACTACTTCCGTAAGAACAGCTACCCGATCACCAACGTATCTCGGGTACAGGAAAATTGTCTTCCCACTGGTCGGATCCTCGTTCAAGTTCCAACAGAAGAAGCCGCACAACAACTGCTCCCAGACGGTGTGTACCTCGATCTCTCTACGCATCGTGTGGAACGTTGCCCATCATATTTTGACGACGCGTTTGAGCCCCTCGCCGCACCCATACTACCCCAAGGACTCCAGCCTCCTCCGACATGGCTCTGTTCATACGGAACCACTGTCACCACCTCTTCTACCATCATAACTACCACCACCACTTCTACCCATGCTTCCTCTACTATTACTCAAACTACTACCGTTATGTCCCATTCCTCCCCACTTATGACGTTTCCTTTCCCCATCCCACCCTCCCTTACTCAACAACATGCAACAAACCAGCAGCCAGCTGAGGAAACTGCCACCGTTCAAGATACAGCGTGCCCACCGTCTCCACCATCACCGCCGAGCGACCAGCATACCATCTACAGCTGTGTTGTTTGCGGCGTGGATCCGAATCTCCCAACTGAGGTCATCGCCCACGAACTTCGCCTGGCAGGGATCCCCGTGCGGAGAGCGTTCAGTATCCAAAACGCCGACGGACCCGCATACCTCCTGCGCCTCCAACTTCCAACGTCTGCAGACAATCAACGCCTCATCGCTCATGGAATCCATCTCCAAGGTCGCCACCATCGAGTAGAACCTTCCCGCTCACCTCCCCAACCTTTGACTTGACCTACATTACCATGTTGGCGTCCCTGGCCTGCCCCCCCCCCCTCCTCCTCCACTTACTCCCAATATGCGGTTTCATCCCCCCCACCCAATTACTTTTCCCCACCTTCGCCCTCATCAGACATTCTTCGCCTACTGCTCACATCCATTCTAAACTTCTCGTCCTTCTACCACAACTTTGCACTTATCCCTTCTAAACTTCTCGTCCTTCTATCACAACTTTACACTTCACCTCTTCAATACCCACCCTCTCTCTCCTACTCTCCTCTGAATTTTCAATTCTTGCACACATCCCCTTAAATAATAATAATATCCACGCACACACCTGCGCATTCCTTACTTCGAATTACCCACCTCCTTCTTCCATCACCTCTATCCGACCCGTCCGCATCTCTTGGCCAGAGAGAGGGCGTAACTCTCCAGGTGGCCAGACCCACCCCTTCAGGGTCGGGAATGAAAACATTTGAGCAGTAGCAGGAATGCGAGAAACGCCAGATCCCGAAGAATTATGGGAAACTAAGTCTCAGCAAATAACAAAATGTCTTTGCTCGCCAAGTGGCTCCAGATACGTCCTGGCTGAAGGATGATAATAAGGCGTGAGCAGCAAGCTGCACGGCATGATGTCGAGCCCTCCACACACACCGCAGTCAAGACTGGACTGGGGAAGGGACGGAAAGTCACAGCATATATAGGTCATGTGGGAGGTTCTGGAGACATACCGCAATATTCGACTGAAAATGACGTATTCGTAACGTGACGATGACGCGGTGAGCGAAGAGGCAGCAGCATGTGTGACAGGCAGCGGTGCGAGGTGATGGTAGTATGGCGGTGATGCAGAAGTCGATGACAAGTGTAAGTCAACTACCATGTAGACTTTTCGGGTAACGTTACATAACTAAAAGCCTCCAAAATCCTTTACTTGCAAATAGCTCTGCGTTCTTGTCTATTTCTGCACCTTTTTTGCCTTAACCTTTACATTCCCAAGTTCTTTTCAGAATATCCCATACCAGATTTCTCTGGATGATTCGACAATGGTTGAAGTGGAGTAAAATTACCTTGTATTTACACAGATACTGAACAGTCATGGAATGACAGCCTTAGCAAAAGTTTTCTCCTGCCAGAACTTGATTATGACGTGATAAATGTGCACAGCTTGTTTCACTACAACTCACCTTCACCATACTCAGGCTCATCATCATTCAAATTATAACTAATAGGCTACTCATTGTAATGATTAGTGGAAATATGAGTCTAACTGACTGTCATGTCAGTCATAACTTCAAAACTTCAAAGCAATCAACACGGAAATGGCAATGAAAATAAATCAGTACCTTTAAGAATTCAGAAAATGGAAATTGCTTTTCAACACACAACGAATGTTCATAACAAAAAATGCTTGACCTGTAACAGTCAAATTCATCAGTGATCAAACGTGAAACTCTTTATGCTTCAGAAACGCTCAATTTACATCATAAAAAATTAAAGGAATAATTAGAGATTAAAGAAAGGAAGATTATGAGAAAAATCTTAGGGCCAAGAATTAATAATGGAATACTTTACCCCAAACCCAACTCAGAACTATCTACACTTACTGATACAATGAGCCTGCGACGAACTCAATGTTTAAGCCATTTGGAAAGAATGAATAAGAACAACTTACTTACCGTATACACAAATTTTTCAAATCAAACGTACGAGATCAAAATGGTATAAGCAAGTAGAGAAATACCTCACTGAATTAGGTTCACCAAATCTGCAGGATAGAAATATAATTAGAAATAATGTTCACACAAAGGGACTTCATGAAGACGGCAAGAAACCAACACGACGTACTCGGTCGGAGGAACATAAATCACAACAATTGATGAATATGAACAACTATTGGGCAATGAGGAATGCTCAAAAAGTGTTGATTCCGCTCGATCGTAAGTGACCCATTCGCGCAGAGGAAGAAGGAACCACCTGAAAGTGAAAATATACGGTGACAGGATTCATGTGAAAAGCAGTAGAATTACATGTTTCGTTCATGAAGGAGTCTATCAAACCTCGCTTAAATATTTAGAAATACATATTTATGTTTAAATAATTAGTGGTTATGGCGTGGGTTACTGTAGTCACGTCCTAGTCCATGAACCATGGGCAACGGCTGAGTGGCCTAGTAAGTGGTCCTGAGAGTCGCTATGGAATGGGAGTGGGCATCTCCGACATATTCTGAGTCATTTCCCTCCTTGTGCTTGGACTCTACAATCCACCGGTGGTCCATAACCCGTTAGAGGAGAGATCCTCACTTGGACTATGTGCAAGTAGGGTAGCATCCTGCTTCATGAATTTACGAGCTCAAAACATTTTAAGTAAGCCTCGGACCTATGGGAGTAACGGAGTCCATTTGACAGGCGAGGGACTCCTTGGAAACAACTTGGCGAACGAAATGCAATTCCATAGGGAGCTATCAATATTAATGGGGCTTATGGAAGAAAGTAGAACTGGCTGAGTCAGCTAAGAGAATACATCTGGATGTGCTAGGAGTAAATGCTATTCGGGTAAGGGGTGATATTGAGGAAGAGATAGGAGACTATAAAGTGCTCTTGAAGGGTATTAAAAAGGGAAGGGCAGAGTGCGGGGTAGGGCTGTTCATCAGGAATACCATTGCACACAACATAGTTTCTGTTAGGCACGTAAATGAGCCAATGATGTGGGTAGATTTGGCAGTTGGAGGAATTAGGACGAGAACTGGCTCGGTGTATTCACCATGTGAGGGTGCAGATGAGGACGAAGTTGACAAGTTTTATGAAGCATTGAATGACATCGTGGTGAGGGTCAACACCAAGGATAGAATAGTGCTAATGGGCGATTTCAATGCGAGAGTTCGAAATAGAACTGAAGAATACGAAAGGGTGATTGGTAAATGTGGGGAAGATATTGAAAGTAATGGGAATGGTAAGCGTTTGTTGGACTTCTGTGCTAGTATGGGTTTAGCTGTTACGAATACATTCTTCAAGCATAACGCTATTCACCGTTACACATGGGAGCTAGGGGTATCATATCCATAATAGACTATATCTTAACCGAGTTCGAATTCAGGAAGTCTATTAGAAATATATGGGTTTTCCGTGGATTTTTCGATGATACAGACCACTATTTCATCTGTAGTGTACTAAGTATCTCTAGGCCTGGGATAAAATGAAATCTGTCTTCAAACGAATAAAGCTAGAAAATCACCAGGACGAGGAAGTTAGACAGAAGTACATGGATATGATTAGTGAGAAGTTTCGAACAGTGGACAGTAAGCAGGTTCAGGATGTAGAAAGAGAATGGGTTGCCTACAGGGATGTTGTAGTAGAGACAGAACAACTGTGTCTAAAGATGAGAGAAAGCTAACCGATATGGTGTCACATATGTTAGGGAACACGCGTCCGGTCTTATAGACAAAATTTAAGGCCAGAGGGTTTCAAAGTCGACAGCTATAGCAGATCGCAAATACCGAATGCAGGTTTCCGAGGTACCCGCGAAGCGTGGCATGTTAACATGGATACGTTTTGGGGGTGCAGTCTACTTGTAATTAGCGCCATCAATTTTTACGTAGCCTAAAAACCGACAGTGTGGCAACCTGGCCAGCACGGCCTTCTATATACAGTAGATACATCCCCATTGTCTTTGACTGGCGTTTCGTCTAAATCACAGCAAAGACGGTAACGTCAACGAAGGGAGCAGAATTATGACATAAATATTTCTTAGGGCTGGGGGCTATCCGAAAATCGTCATGACGAAATAGTGTCTTGTAACAAAATGAGTGACGAAAGTATAACCTAGCAACCGTTCAGGCTATCATGTAAAGCATTGTTACTAAGCAACAAAACAGGCTGTGTCTTATCGCCGGAGGTTATCTGAAATAAGCAGCCGCTGATGAAATAACCATGACCGAGAGGCATATTTATGGTTATTTTATTTTTCCACAGGGATATTTGACACATTTTTTCGTATAATACCTATCTTGCGAATATTTATGGCAATACAATTCTGTGTGCTAAAATCAGCGACCAATTTTTGGACGAAGATCTTGCTAGGTGGGGCTTTCTTTTGACATGCCAAAGGAATGTTGTGCGCTGGATTAGCTGCCATATTGCTGGACGTTCTGTAGTTCACGATATTATATATTGCTTTCGATTTATCGGAACACTTTACCTCCCGTATTTGCAGCACAGGGCGGTAGTATTTTCATATTCATGAATTTCTATTATCTGCATTGTTGTTCTGGGAAAAATAATAATTGAGCCATGCATCTACTGAAGCAATATGGTCATAGTTCCCCACACTACACCCACACCAATCAAGTGGTGATTCAGTTTGGAGTCCTCGTGTCAGACACTATATTATCTCTCTCCAGGGGTACAAATTGCCACTATTGAAGAGTATTTCACTTGCAGTGGACACACGTTTAATTTCAGGTGTCCTTGGCATATTGATTATTGTCTTAATTGGAGCTGATGCAGTGGAACCAATAACCTCCCGATTAGACATCGGATACAATAACTCGCAGTCGGTGCGCTCGCTGCCACAATAGCAGGCAATTACGATGAGAAATACGAGAGAATACACCAGGCCAGCGATATTACACACCAGTAATTGTCTCAGATGTATTGTCGCAGCAACTAACTTCGTTTATAGACTTCAACAGAGCAAAGTTCCCTGCCCATTATGTGGAACTATAACATGTTTAGAAACTCACAGACATTACCACATTGTAAATGCGAACCTCCTCACATCACGCGAAGCTAATAAGAAAGACTCAACTCACTGTGAAAGGTGAGAACTGTAAGCACTTTGTGTCTGCAAATATCCGAATACCACGGAAACAAAATAATGTGTTCACATTCCATCTTAGAACTCCGGAACTAAAGATTCGATCCGAAGAGCTAAGGTATAATTTAACTGGAATTATATGACATTTTTTGGGGCCGCAATTAACTTACGTAGTTTGGGAAAGTGGCCTTCAAGTAGTGGGGATTTTGAGGTATACGGTTCGCTTCGCGATAAATTACTCCCAAGCTGAAAGTTATACGAAAATTGTTAAGTTAGATACAGAACATTTTATAGCCTAAATTCCTACAACTAAATAGTCTGATATGTAAAAGAAAAACACAGCAAAGGCAGAGGAGGAACAAAATTTTGAAACTGCGAGCAAACTTGACATATTACCCTCATGAGGATACTCTTAGAAAGCTATCTTTGATGCAGAGATTATACGAGTAGCATCACGACGGCTGCCCTATAAGGCTCAAAGGTAAAGTTACGCGAGGATAGAAAATGTGAAAATTCCAAAGTTTTCTTTATTTCGATATCTAAATACCAGGTGGCTGATTAGTGTCGTGCTTTCTACTTACAAGTGTCCTTTATACACTCGTGATGAACGGGATGTCTAATAACAGCGGTATTGGTGCCTCACTGGGGTTACGTCGCGCTATCCGCCAGACACTTTGCATACCATCACTTAACATTTAGCACCTTCCCATTTTGTCACAACCATTACTAAGGCTGACAGTTTTGTGGAAGTTTCACTTTGCTCCGGCCTGTGCCAAGAGAAAAGTGCATACATATTCCATCCATCAAGAAACTGCAGCAGGTGACAGAAGTCTTATCATAACTTGTAAATTCCTCTAATACCTCTCAGATTTTAACGTTAATCAAATATATTTTTAGCTGGACACTCTTTATTGTTATAATAATTATTGTATCGAACATTATAAGAGAGTCCCGCGTTCGAAACCCGGCCAGGAGGGAGATTTTAACCGTATCTGTTTAATTCCCCCGACTCGGTGAACGAGCATTTGTGTATGTCCCAATACAAAGTGAATTAACCTTACGCGATTAAAATCGTCAACCCGCCCGGAAATCGAACCCGAAACCTCTCTGAACCGGAGGCTTCAACCTGGACTTTTCAGTAAATGAGCATGTATAATAATAATAATAATAATAATAATAATAATAATAATTATTATTATTATTATTCATCTTCTGTCGCTTCTCCCAAACTTGTGGTTTCTGGGTTCGACTGTGTAGTACAGGTGGATTTGGCTCTGTTTTACAGCCGGATACCCATCCTGACGCCAGCCTTGTATGCAGGGATGTGATCTAGTGTGCTGTCTAATGATGAGGAGGAGAGTGTTGGGACAAACACAAATACCCAGTCCCCGGCTCAGGGCACTTAACCAGACGCGAATAAAATCCCGGATTCGGCTGGTAATCGAACCCGGTACCCTCTGAAGCGAAGGCCTCAATGCTACATTTCAGCCATTATTATTATTATTATTATTATTATTATTATTATTATTATTATTATTATTATTATTATTATTGCCGTGCGAGTTCTCCGTGCGGTTAGGTGCGCGGAGCTGTGAGCTTGTATCCGGTAGATAGTGGGTTCGAACCCCACTGTCGGCAGCCATGAAGATGGTTTTACGTGGTTTCCCATTTCTACACCATACAAATGCAGGGGCTGTACCTTAATTAAGGCCATGGCCACTTTCTTCCCCGTACTATCCGTTTCCTATCCCATCGTCGACATAAGACTATCTGTGTACGTGCGACATTAAGCAAACTGTAAAAGATGAAATTATTATTATTATTATTATTATTATTATTGTTGTTGTTGTTGTTGTTGTTGTTGTTGTTGTTGTTGTTGTTGTTGTTGTTGTTGTTGTTGTTGTTGTTGTTGTTGTTGTTGTTGTTGTAGTGGCGAGAAGTGAAGAGGACGGGTGACAAGCCGGTCGATAATGCAGCGCTCCGCCCTGGTCACGTCGCAGAGGAGACACTGGACCCTACCAGCACCTGCCATGCATGCCAACATAACGCCGTTGTCATGGGAACCAACCTCACCAATGTTTGTGTAATTCCTAGCATTTCAATTCCTGTCAGCATGCACGCAAGGGGTGTTAGGGACAGTCCGGATATCTTCAAAATAGACTCCAATCTTGTCGGAGAAATTCAATGTTTTCTTACAGTTGCCATCTCCAGAGGACCATGACGTCTGTACTGATGGTGACCTCCTCAGTTATAAGTAGGGACATGGTTGTTAGGCACGTATAGTTAGAATGCAAACAAGGCGCAAGTGTCATCACTTATGTAGTTGATGTGCATATAACTTGGGGGTTATGTAACTCCCACTGCAGAACTGCTGTGCGAGTAGAAGACACTTGCGCCTTATTAATGCCCAAAGAACCTTTTCCTAGTTAGAAGCGGTAGTTGGTGTTCCCTCGGTAGTACAAATCATTAGTTCGTCATGTTGCCGATACAAGAGCTCCTATCTGTCACCAGCTGTCCTCCTCAACGTTGCGTTGTTCTTCCAGTCCACTCTTCGTTGGATATCCGTTAGGAAGTATATCCAAGGTATGCTGTATCTTCCCTTTCTCCCTAAGACCCTTTCCTCCACGATGTTCTTGACTAAGGTATTCTTTCCCAGAGTTTCTATAAATTTAATTTTCCTAATTTGATTTCTCTTATTAATATTCACTCTATCTAACTGGTTCTTGTCAGTTTCCTCCGCACCAATTCATCTGTGTATTCGAGCGATTTAGCTTTGGTTTTCCTAGAGTGAAAATTTTAGTTCCTCCCAGAAGAGTGCTCCGAAGAAATTACTTTCTAGGCATTCAAGCTGATATATAAGGGGTAGTCAAACGAAAACCGAACACCCGCTACAACGTAACTATGAAATTGTTTTATTCAAAAGTGTTTTCCAAAAGTGTCTCTCACTGGGAGACTCCAGTTTGGTAGAGGGAGGAAGGTCGCTGACCCCACCCACTTCCTCGTCGGAATGAAATCGGCGTCCACTAATTTATTTCCTTAGGTTACCAAAATGTGAAAATCCCAAGGCGAAAAGTCAGGTCTGTACGGAGGATGTTGAAGCGTGTCCCAAGCAAATCGCTGAAGCGTAGTCTCCGCAAGATTTGTACTAGGGGGTGAACATTGTCAGCATTCCAGAGCGTTTTGACAACGCTGCGCCACCAGAAAGCTCTTCCTTGCTTGCCTCCATTTCTACAACAGGACGAACACACTGCAACTGTCCGCGCACTAATAAAGACATGACCCAACAACTGTGCAGTTCTCCTACCACAGCGATGGTAGTATTGCCACATAACAACAGTGTTGCCACCTTTCACGTGGAATGTGTGCTATGGTGGGCGTTCGATCAGCCCCTTATACTTCCGTGTTAGAAAATATCTGTTATCCTCTACGATCACGTTCCCCAAGCGGCATAAATAAATAATTTTTCAGCTGTGGTTTTTATCAGTTTTGATGTTTGTTTTGACTACTTTTTCTTTACAAGATTGTTTATGACGCACCGACACAGACAGAAACGGATAGAAGTGGAAAGGAGGCGGCCGTGGCCTTAATTAAGGTACAGACGCAGCATTTGCCTGGCGTGAAAATGGGAAACCACTATAAACCATTTTCAGAGCTGCCAATAGTGGGGTTCGAACCCACTATCTCCCGAATAGTTTTGAGTGCTGCAGCCTGTTGATTTTACTTACAGATGGAATTTTAGTCTTATTTGATGTTTACCTCCAACATACAAACTAGACACGCATTCAGCATTTCGTTCACTTCTTGTTGGAATCAGTAAGTACTGAACAATAGTTATAAGTTAAATGTAGAATGGATATTCTAGATAAGTATGGCCGAGAATAATGTATTTACAATTCTCTTACTATTTATCGTACCATCACTTACGTGTTCCTTGCGGTCCATTTTGGAGTTGAACCATTCCCAGAGCGGCGAACTATTCACACTCTCTGCGTTGTGTACAATGTACTAAAAACCTCTGAACCAGTCCATCTCCGCGTTCATTTCAAAAGCATCTGTATAGTTCCAATGATGCAGCACCTTCAGTAAATCCTTTGCCGTAGACAGAACCGCACCGTGTACTAAATCATTCACCGTTACCGCAGTCCAGCAACGGACAGCGGACGTCAGAGACATGCCTAGTAACTCAGCTTTTGGACGTGCCTGAGTCGAAATAAGTACTAGGAAACAATGAATGCATCATCTAGCTGTGATCTTAAAGCCCTTCCTCTGCCACTTTTCTCTTCATCATTATCTTCTGGTCCCTTTTGTGGGTCATTTTCTTCTACTTCTCCTTAATTTCCCATCTTATGATTCACTACTATATTGAAAGTCAAATTTAAATATCTCCTCGAATTTTGTATATTTATGTACTATTTTCATTAAATTTACTCGTATTATCCTATGTTTCTTCATATTTCTATAGTTTATTACGTGGCTATTTCTAAATGTAGACCCATATATACACTTGGTACGGTAAAAAATCACTAGGTTCGACTCTTTGGTCAATATTATTTCAGAAATTTTCTCTCTTTATTCTTCTTCTTCATGTTCTAATAATAATAATAATAATAATAATAATAATAATAATAATAATAATAATAATAATAATAATAATAATAATTTCTTCTATACTGGATGACCACGAAAAAGGTTCCAATATTTGTGGGGAAGGCAGCACGCAGCAAACGAAGGAAAAAAGTCCTATGTGCATATTAGTCGTTAACCCAGTATCTTCGGAGTTACAGCCCACTACCACTACCATCAACGATTACGATATTCCGCTCATTTACGTAGGATCGTGTGCAACAAAAGACGGAAATGCCTTCCTATCTAAACGTTCGTCGTAAACGCCTGCAAATGTAGTTATGAATAACGGACGATTGTCATCGTAGTGTTAGGTGACACCTAACAGGGATTTTCCGTGAGTGATGGATTGGTCGGGCACAGCCTATACCTTGGCCAGCCCGTTCGCCTGACCTTAATCCTTTATATACTTCGCTTTGAGGACATGTTAAGACCATGGTGTATGAGGTCCCCATAAATGATTTGGATACACTACGATAATTCGTGTTGAATGCCTGTGCTGCAATTCAGCAACAGCCATGCGACGTAATGACGCTCACATATTGCTAGTGGACTCCGAAGATATTTGCTTTGCGACCTTCTTTCGTCCGTTTCTTGTGTGCTGCCCCACTGCAAATACTGGGACCGTTATCGAGGACATCCTGTAGAATGCTAGCCTGGTAGCCCAGTGAAGAGAGTAGGTACCATGGACCGCGTTTAAGAAATGACCTATTAGTATAGTGCTGTGTGAGCTGTGTGGGTTGCAGGAATCTTGGTGATAGGACAAATACATACTCCCCGAGCCAAGATAACTAAACGTTTCAACATTAAAATTCCGCGACACGGCCAGGAATCGACCCCGGGGCCTGGGACAAAAGGCTAAGACGTTGAACAGCGAGCCATAGAGCTGGACTTCTTCTTTAGCTGTTATTAACATTTTCTTTATTTAAATGTTGTTGTTGTTGTTGTTATTATTAATACTAGTGAATTAGAGAATAATCCGTAACTTTGCCGGGATAAGTACTTAATCCTGTAATTTTAATTAAATTCTTATCTAAATAAGAGCTTATTAAAACATGATAGGCTAAGAGCAATAACGGAATACTTTATTTAGCCTTTTTCTTAATCGAACCGGTCTACAGAGCCAAGAATCGGGGATTCATCGTGCTGACCACACGACACCTCGTAATCTGAAGGCCTTCGAGCTGAGCAGCGGTCGTTTGGTAGCCCAGGGCCCTTCTGGACTGTTGCGCCATGAGGAGTTCTTAATCAAAGTTCAAAAAATTCAGCTGAAACTGTATTCAGTGTAGGATTTAAAAATATATTTCTGCCTGGTTTTAAAGTCTATAGTCTAATATTTTGATTTTTCACATGAAATATCAAGGCTCTTCAGCCTTAGCGGGCCTGATCTACCAAGCTGCATGGTCTGTAGTTTACCACACCCACACACCCATAGTTAGGCCGGGGAATTTTCTCGGCCGATATTCTGAGTTTTCTAGACTGATGCCGCCATCTCCCTCTCTGACAGTTCCTCAGTTATCCTGAAGTAGGACCTCAGAACAGCCTCCACATGCAGGTAAAAATCTCTGACCTGATGACTTTACTTCACTCGTTGATGGTATTTTCGTATTTCTCTCCTGCTTATTTTACTCGTAGTTAATTTAATGTCGCTAAATATGTACATGAAGTACTGATCATTTTGAACGAAATTTCATTATTATCCATACAATTAACAGAAGGAAGACTAAGGAAATGGTCATGAGTACGAAGAAGGTTGTAACAGCAAATATACTTCTCCCAGGAGAAATAAATATAACTGATATCTAGGAAGAACAATCAGAAGTGATCTATATTGTTTGGATGAGGCGGAGAGCAGAGTCGCAATGGCCAAGGAAGCATATATGAAGCAAAGGGTACTGATGTGTGGATCTTCAGAAGATGTCAGTGAAATGCTTTGTATGGACCGTTGCTCTTTGTGGATTTGAGACTTGGACTTTGACAAGGGAGGAGAAAATAAGGTAAAAATTTTTGAAATGTGGGTATGGAGAAAAATGGAGATCATCTGGCAACACAAATTAAGGAATTAAGTAATATTAGAAAGAATACGTGAATAAAGGGCGACAATACTGGAAAAATTGAAAGAGAAAGAAGAATTGGTTATTTCACTCTTGTTTATTTACACAGGCAATGGAAGGAAAAATTACAGGGAGAAGGAGAAAGAGGTATCAGATGATTTATTGGAAGATCCTGGAAGACTAAAAGAATGGCAGAAGACAGCTCGGCTTGGAAAATGCACGCGAAAACCTACTGAAAGGCAGATAACACATGATGATGATGATGATGATGATGATGATGATGATGATGATACTTTCTCTGCATTGCTTAAAACCGATTTTCATTGAATCCTATTTAGAACCGAATTTCTGATCTATAAGACTAGTTCTCTTCAGTTTACTATTGGACTAGTTCTTCAGTGAATGTGAAATGCAATTAAAAGTATACGAAACAGGAATCAGACTTAGGACAATTCAATACAGGAGGAAACATCCAATTTTATGAGTTACCGTAAATTTGTAACAATCCACTGTCCCTAGTCTTACAAATTCTCAAAATTCCACTTTTTATTTGATTGAGATTGAGAACATTTACTTACACTCTAATCCCTCACTGAGAATCACAGTAGAGGAATTACAGAGACAGCGTAATCATTCACGTTTGATGGTTATGGAGTGATCGCTTCTAGTCTGTAAAACCATCGCCAGTTGGAACTTATTGTAGGTTCCTTGTACGTCCAATATGTTGCAACGGTTTACACGGTAGCCTCATCAAGGCAGCCATGACACTGAAGATGTCTACCATAGCTCTAGACGAAATCTCTGGTGAAAGAAAACGTTTCAGTGGACCCAACCCCTGTATCCCGAAAAATATTCAGTCGAAAACAACAATAAGGAAAAATTATTTCTGCTACTATTACTACCCTTCTAACATCCCTTCGTTGGTTTCAAATCTGCTACGAATTAATGTAAAGTGATATTTTCTATTAGGCATACTAGAACAATGTACAATTGACTACGTACCTTTATATATATTTGACATTTTAGAGTTAAATAATCGCGGCTTAATATATCGGATTTTGTCAACTTACCATCCTCATCATAAATGCTCACGAGGGTGTGAAATAAACGAAAATCCATTACTAGAAACATAACTTCGATGTGTGCATTTTATTCAGCCCAGAAAGCGAGTTAAGGAACGCACCAATCGGAATCCACCGCTGGCAAAAGCTATAGCATGTGAATGTAACGCCTGGATTAACCGCAAACCGACTCCTGGCTGTGATCTAGCAGCCAGGCGCGACATCGGCAAACCACTCGGCAGTCTTGCAAACGGGATGTCTATAGCACAATGTCTCGGCGTTGATCGAACGTACAATACTAGAGCGAGGTATACTGGCTCGGTAATCAAATCAGAGCACCACGGTACAGCCACTTCTTGACAACTATGGAGTCATGATGTGTATTCAAAAGCATAAATTAAACATCATTATTCCTAATGAATCTACGAACATAAATTTTACAGTTATTTATTTGTTTATTTACCCCGTTATTCGGCCCCATGATGTGGGGCTAGCTTTACTTCCTCTCATCCAGAAGAGCTGGGTTCCATTCACGGCCAGTGGAGAAATTTTAATTCTGTATTGAGGGCTGGAACAGCGTTCTCTTACCCTCAAGACAGGTACGAGGTAATTGATGGTCATTGTCAGAAAACCATTCCATTTTCAGGGGATAGTTTGGACATTTGAAAGGATATTTCAGCCATATATAAGGGAAATTTTATGTTAAGATTACACACAGAGTACTACAGCTAACTTTGCTTTGTTTTTGTTGCAAATTTCCGATGAGTATTCTCCTTTAATATTCTCTTTACCTCTCCAAAAACTATGATTCTATTAGTATGGTTTGAAAACAGAGCCTCTGTGGCTCAGGCGGCCGCTCACGCAGGGTTCTGTGGTTTAAATCCCGGTCACTCCATTGTGAGAATTGTGATGGACAAAGAAGAGGTGAGAGAGGATTTTCTTCCGTCAGCAACACTTTATTTCAGCTGTGAGTCATTGATAGTTTCCCCAGAGGAGTGTGCCGCTAGATGGGGGCTTCATTCATTACATTTCTGACGCGGTTGAACGAATGGAAACAGGATGTATTTTCGTTTTCATATCTTACGGAAATTCTGATCGCAGGAATTTTTCTGGACTTGTAGTGACAGCTATACACCCTGAACTTCGGTAGAAAAATAATCGTGTAAAATACAACATAAGTCGAAATATAAATTGTATAGGTACAAAAGATCAATTCGCAGCCAATACAACATCTAATTAATTCCAAATGTTATATTATTGCAACGGAACGAAAAGGAAATAATGGATGTAAAATCTTCAACAAAATAATTCTTGCACAAGTTATCTACACTAATTTATTCACAACATGTATTGAGAATATATTTGTCATTTTCTGGAATAAATTCGTTCTAAATTTCACGAACACTCACGAATTATGCAGAAAAGGTACGTTTGTCTCCGGATTGCCCCCCTGTCATTAATTCGAGTGGAAGTGGTGGACATCTGACACACCAATTAATGGATACATCGGTGGAAGGAAGGATGGATGAAAGTGACGAGCGTGACACGAATAAGATGAAACAACGACAGACTCAGTTAGAGACCCAGTGGTCGCATACATGAGAGGATCTGGAAATCTTCATTTTAGTCGACAAGCAAGGGATACCCTGGATGTATTCTATTGGTTGCACGCACGTTATGTTCAGATACGGGAGGCAGCCAACTTGATGAAGAAGGTCAAGAAATTTGGTTGAGGATTTGGTTACGCTGACCACGTAGCACTCAGATATATATGGGCAGCAGTCGTCTTGACAGGTAAACGTTCCAAAGGGTTTCTATGTTTATTACGTAGATGTGGTTTTAAAGATACGGTTTGTTTGATCGTCAGGAATGCCAGGTGGAATACAGGTCGGTATATTGAGAAATGTGACGAGCAGAAGTCCAGCTCCAGACCCTGTGGTTCACCAAGTTTACACGTAAAGTTAACAAATTGTAAACTTTACTTCTAGGTGTCTCAGTATACCTCAGCGGAAATTATGACGTTTCTTTATCGTAACATTTTCCTTGTTCAATTTGTACATGCCATCTAAAAAGAGGACGTCTTCAGATTGATATAATTCTTGTTATTCTTTGTTTTGTATTTGATTCGTCTTGTAAAATTCTACAACCGTTCTTCTCTATCTTGCGCTTCTCATTCCATCTCAGCTTCACTTATACATCCCATTCTCTTTCTGATATGCTTTAGGATTAGATGTATTTTCCTAGATCGACTTCACGCTTTGTTCCTTAACACATTGCCTTCAAGAGTATTAGAAATTAATTAATTGTGTCCAACGGTATATCAACTAAATCTAATACTCAAATTTTCCATTCCTTTTCACCAACAATTTTTTCTAATTAACTTTTCGTCTTTTTAAGTATTATTCTTTCTTTGGAATTTCTGAATTTGATATACAGCAAATGACATACGTTAAATATTAATTAACTGTGACATAATCAGTTTTCAGATGTCTGCTTGCTGATACAGAGTTTTGCAGATACGGCCTCTCATTGGACACGTAAATGAAATATCTCAATAACTTCGTTGACTTATAGACGATATGTTCTCACGTGATGAAACTCTGCAATCATACCTCTGTCTCCACATAAGGTAAACCTCTAAGCTATGGATTGCAATTCTTGGATGTAGAAAAGCTGAGAAGGTCATACTTTGAAAACTGAACAAAACAGGAATGCCCCAGTACACTCTTTCAACGGTAGATGTTTGTGATCATGTAACCTTCCTTACAGATTTATGAAGTCCTTGGGTTTGATCATTGAAAAGTCTGTGCTCTCCCAGATTCTATTAAAGGAAAATAGTCCCTCGGTTTCAAACGTTCGTACAGCTTTATAAACTAGGCTGTAATCATTCGCAATGCTCTGCGTAGTAGGTCACTTGCACAAAAGTACGAAGAGTGCTTTTCTATTGATAAATAAACAAAACACAGGGCTGCAGTGGAAGGGTAATCTATTTTATTGAATTCAATTCAGTTTGGACGATTCAATTACATGCTACTTAAGGGTCACACTGTACATTCATGTATTGCCGGTGACATCCTAAACTCTATTAACGAGTAATTGTGTTCATTCTTAATTTGCAGTTCGATTAACTTTGACGTACATAATTGCAACATAAAACTGTTAATGCCAGATTCCCTGGCGTGTTTTATTGGAAGTGAAAGACGGCATGTCAGCTGAGTGTCGGAATGGGACAAAAAATTACATCGTTATACGTAGATAAAAAATGTAACGACATTAACATTGGTCTCTATTTTTCGTATTATTATTATTCATGAAGTATATTTAATATTCAAAACACAGTAACAGACAGTAGGGTAGAAGAAGAAGAAAACTTCAATTTTAGAATAACGAATGCCCTTAGGCAAGCGCTAAACATTTATTAGCTTCATAGCATTGTCCAGAAACACAAAATTGAGGATTGCAAACATTATGCTACGAATGCTACTCTATGCTCTAAAATTGCGTCTTAGCATAGAAAAATGCCGATCACTTAATATCTTTAAAAATATCGTATAGAAACACGAAACTTAGGATATACATAATAAGGGTTGGAAAGTTGAAAATGCTCTTCAGACTGTCCATATGCATACAAGAAATATTAAAACATTGTTGTACGATGATCAAAGCACAGTGTCTATTGCAGCGGAAAGTAACGAACCCAGCCATTAAAAAAAGAGAAAGGAGATTCCTTACGAACATCTTACATCCTGAGAAGGCACTATATTCGCAAACTGTGTTTCGATTGAGACTGAATCGAGAATTTCATGAAAATATTGACAAAATAACAAAGAAAGTGCCAGATTTCGATCTTCATCGACATGAGTGGTCAAAACTCAACCGTTTCAGCCAGGCCACGGCATATGCCGATATATGATGAAAAAGTGGGGATATTGTGAAAGTGCTGCGTGTGAGTGTGGAGCTGAGAAGCAGACATTGCTGAGAGCCGTCCACTGTCAGCATTTAAGGACGGTTTACGGACTCTGCATGAATTGACACCAAGTGCAGTGGACTGGTTGTCGAAGCTGGACATTCTAGGTTAATTACCTCTATATTTTAATTTGTATGTTAATTGTATATTCGTACACATTATGCTTCTAAATGCCATACGATAATAATAATAATAATAATAATAATAATAATAATAATAATAATATGAGGAAAAGAAGACTAATTTTATGGACACATCAAAGAGACTGGCACAGAGGATACTTAGGCTACAATTAAAGTGGAAGGCACAAGGAGGTTCAAGAAGGGAAGGAATTGCGAGGATGAGGGATGCATCGGAGAAACATAAGTCGCGCAACATCTCGGTTGAAGAGTGACAAAGGAGAAGTCGGTCGACCTCTGAAGGAACTGCGCAGCAATTAAGACATATGAACGACCTACAGTTCGCTTGAACATAACTAACTTCACCAAACCTTCATAGAGCAGTCAAAACTCTGGGGGATCAAGCTGTGCAGGATCTTCAGGATGTCAGCGGAGAAGAGGAAGAAGTTTGGGGTATGAGAAAATGTCAAACACTTGTGGGCGAAACTGAACAGCTTTTTGTTTTCTTCCGTTTTTATTATTATTCAAATTAAATAGATTATTATAAATGTTGTATCAGCACAGACAGGGATTCTTCAAAATCTTGGGAAATATGGGTGGTGATGATTACTGTTTGAAGAGGAAGTGCAACTGGGTAAACATCCTCTAAGTAAATAAGCGTGAAATACTACGGTTTTCATTCTTTCACCTAGAACCTCAATAAGACTGGATGGTTGGCCAATTGTACTTCCTCCTAACACTGTGATCGTCACCGCTACTTCTTCACAACGTTTCAGAAATCCGTCGCCGGACGCCAACACTTTGCCACTGGCTCAGAGCAGTGTTGACAACACTTGGTGACAGAAAACAGCTAAAAGTGGTCGCTAAAGTAGCCAGCAATGGTTAAATATATGAAACAGCTTGCAAATAGTCGCGATATTGATAGGTGTAAGCCTTAAGACAGTGTTGGCTCAGGCAGACTCGACAGTTTTTAAGTGTAACATCTGAGTGAAGAGGAAAATATATGAAGGTACAAATTGTCTTAAATTATAATGAACTTACGTAACAAAAAAATGTACCCTCATTCGTCTTCACAGCTCCCAGAAGCCCGTGGTGCGTCTGCATTTGTTCCAAAAAATCGAAGAACTTCCGACAGGACCTCACTTTCAAAGACACGTTTTACTATACAGCTTAGTCCAAACCTTACGCTCTGGTCCTTAGTTCGCTTTTAACAATCTTAACCTGACTGAATACACGCTTGACTTCTGTATTTGAATGAGACCAAGGGATACCAATTATTCTAAATAGTAATTTTCTACTATAGTGAGTACTCTAGGCTATATGTTTCTTTCTTTCTTTCTTTCTTTCTTTCTTTCTTTCTTTCTTTCTTTCTTTCGTAATCCATTTCCTCTCCAGGTTTTGTTTCTCCCTCGGACTCAGCGAGGAATCCCACTTCTACCGCCTCAAGGGCAGTGTCCTGGAGCGTGAGACTTTGGGCCGGGAGATACAACAGGAGAGAAAGATCAGTACCTCGCCCAGGGGGCCTCACCTCCTATGCTGAACAGACACCTTGTTGGGAATATTGGAAGGGATAGACAAGGAAGAGGGAAGGAAGCGGCTGTACCCGTATGTTAGGTACCAGCACTGAAGCGGACGTTTACTGTATATACTGATTAAATTATAGTCCACCTTTCAAGTTCTGCAATTAAGTCGGTGGTAGGCATTTTAACTGTCTTTTAAGACTTCATTCACGCTTACTAGTGACATTGTTCAGAGCTGTCAGGCAGCCTATTCTCATTTTCTGAAAGTATTTTCTGTTTGACGGAAAGTTATCTGTTAAATTCTGCTCGGTGTAATGTCACAAAGTGCAGTGTTTAATTTCATTCTCCACGGAATAAAATTTAACGTGCTATGCAGACAAGGGAGACGAACATGCCAGAAAGGTCGAACCGGAACGTTTGGTGGTTGTTTAAGGAAGAAGGTTGATCAATTACATTTATTATCATTAATATAATAATTATACCACAAAATATTGAAATTGACAATAATGAAAATGTAACTGGACAGACAATCAGAATACAAATGTTCTGATTTTATTCGACACAATTGAGGAAGGTCTTCAAAGACTGCTAAGTAGAATTCATCTCAGTGGATTAATATATGGTCTAAATATTTACACCACAAAAACAAGTTCATGGTATTCAGCAGAAGCAACCACGAAGGTGTCTCGATTTCATTAAATAATAAAAACATTGAACGAGTAAGTCAGTTCACACACATTGGGAGCACGATAACAGACAACCTGAACCCGGAAAAGGAGATCAGGTACTCCATTGAGATTTCTAGATCATCTTTCCAAAAGATGATGTCATTCTTTAGTGTTGATAATCTAAGCCTCAAACTCAGGCAAAAGCTGTTGAGATGTTACGTCTGGACAACACTGCTTTGTGGATTAGACAGCTGGGTTGTCAAGGCTTCCTTCATGAACAGATTAGAGGCCTTTGAAATGTGGTTACACAGGAGAATGCTCAGAACAGCCTGCACAGATTTTGTAACCAATAATGAAGTGTTAAAGAGAACTAGAGCTGAGCGTGAGTTGACAAAGATCATCAAAGCCAGGAAAACAGCTTATTAAGGCCATGGTACGGGCTTCTACACCTCATATACCAAGAAAACATAGAAGAGGAGGGGGGATCTGGTAGACCACTCGACTTACAACGCGAACAACTATTCAATTTAGGCAAAGAAAGGGGTGTTTTATCCAGGATGATCGCCAACTTCTGGGGGAGCGGATATGACACTTGAAGAATATAAGAAGAAAGTGAATACGGCCAAGTTAGGGAAAGAAAGAGGCCAACATGTCGAAATTTCTGGTTGACATAATAATTAAAATAGCCAGACCTAGCATATAGTGGCTAAATTGGCAACCCTGGTTGCGACTCTTCAGTGTTGCACATCTGAAGAGCTGCCGTTGTCCTACCTGGCTCACGCAGCCGACCCGGATAAGGAGGTCTGATGGGACCCAGATAACCCTGAACTGCATTACCATGCTCCTGTCGTGGCACACTTCATCATGAAGTACAAACATACTCTGCACAAAGATGAGCTGCCTTTGTAATCGTTTTATTATCAACGAACTATAAACTAAGTGCATGAGTCAAGCAGAGGGTAATTCAGGGAGGTGAACTAGATCTGTGGAGCTACCCTCTTGGTGTGAACGTCGCACGTGGTAACTCAGGACATACTTCACGTCGTTGTGCTCAACCAAGGAGCGTGATTGAACTTATTTACGAGATGAATTTGTTTTCTTCATCCTCTCGCTGTGTTTTTTCTTCCGCTATTCCGTCCATTCAGTGGTGGTTCTTATCTGATGTTTTTCCAGCAAACTGATGGTTGTTCACGATCTTCTGAAGTTACGCCTCTCCCATATAATTTCACATGTTCTGCTGACTTCTTGAAGATCTTTTTCAATTTCGATTTTCCAGTCATTCTTTTACTTTTAATGAGGAGACATAATTAAACACCTTTTTAGTAAGTCTTTTATTTTCTATTATCTGAAATTGACCATAAAATTTCACTCGTCTCCTTCTAACAGCATCTTATATTTTCTGAGAATGCTGGAATAATGAAGGAGACCCCCCTTTTCATCTATATTTTTTCTATACATATTCGGCCAAAGTTTTGTACTTTCTTGTTTATCTAAAGTTTTAGTTAGCGATATTTCTCCAATGTTCAAGGTTTCTCACACGTATAATGCTTCATCCTTAATTACAATGGTGTATTGATTTAATTTAGCGTTCTGAGATATTAATTTCTTTTTTTGTGGTACAGTGCCTGTTCCATGAGATTTATAGGCTTTTTGATCTCTCTCTGTTTGCTTCAGATGATTTCCTCTAAGTATTTGCAATTATTTACTTGAGGGATTTTTCCACACTGAGTTACCAGAGGTTGCTTAAGTATCCAGGAGATTCTTCCATGTATTATTTATTTCTTTAGGATCGTTTCAACCCCCTGTGGGTTACGATTACACAACTTCCTTGATTGTTGATGTTCTTTCTTTTCATGCCAACACTCCTTCATTCTCTGGCTCGCTTCTTGTTCTCCTGGGTTCCTCTACCAACAGATCCGTCACCTTCTGAACACTGTTCTGTTTGTAACACATCCCTCCTCAATGCCACATTTTTATAAACTTCTTTCAGCCAGGATACTTGGGTCTTTCTTCTTTCCTGGAAGATGAGGACCTTGGCGTCCCGGTGCCATTCTTGTCGGGCGTAAATAGAAAGTTAGTCACCTTTTTCCTTATCGAGTTTGAAAATTAATGTTCTCACATTTTTCATGCAGCTCTTAATTTTATTTCAGACGGAAGGTAAACTGATTTCCTGTTGCTTTATTGCGTCCCAGCATATTCCTCAGAAATGTACGCTGTTTTATTTTCTGTTTAGGTAATCCCCTTTCTGGCAATTGTCTCTGCTGCATTCACGTTTCACCACGGTGTTATAGTTTGTCTTGATAGCAGACGGACTTACAAGTTTCCTGGCATAGTCTGAATACAATGTTCAACGTCTATGCTCTTTCTTCGGTAGCTGGCTTCTTGTTGTCATTAGGAGTGAGAACCTCCCCTAGATAATTGAATTTGTGGACTCTCATTATCTCACCATTCTTGGTCTTCCTTGTCCATGTTGGTTCTTCGGGATCTATGTTCTTGTATTATTATTATCATCACAAAACACATATAAACATTCTCGCTATGCCCTGTTACACCTTTCGGCGTTCAATCTACAAGCTTGTGTGAATCAACTGAGTGCTTCCGCAAAATAACGCTCCTCATTTCAGTACCAGCGTGACAATACTTTTAAAGGAATTATCGGCCACCATTCACAGATAACAATGTGATACAACACAGACCGTATGTTTAAATACCATGTGTAGTACTCGACGGTGCCTGGGATTTCTGTTATCTGTTAATTATGTCTGAAGTGACTTTTTAAAAAATCCTCATTTTGACATTTATGTTTTATGAACAAGTGTGTAGTTTTCTGTTTTCTATTACGGCGTTGAAACTTACATTTTAACAAAGTCACTCAATAAAAAGTTAAGGGCTTTTGAGATGTGGCTCGACTCTTTGATGCTGAGAGGGACATGGAGAGGTCTTGTCACAAATGTAGAATTCCTTCAAAGGAAAGGATGAGGAAGTACTGAACACTGTAAGAAAAGGAGAAAACTGCAATGCCTTGAGCAGGTCATGAAAAGGAGAATCAGATACCATTGAATATAAGAAATTCTGCAAGAAATGATACCCGGAAAGGGAGGTGTTATCAGGAGACGAATCTGCTGGCTAAAAATCCTCAGAGACTGGACTCTCAAGAAATTGCAGAGTTGTTTCAAGCAGCACAGCCAAGATGGCTGTCAACAGCCAAGGTACTGAAATGAAATGGCGAATGTCTTTTAGTGCCGGGAGTGTCCGAGGACAAGTTCGGCACGCCGGATGCAGGTCTTTTGATTTGACCCCCGTAGGCGACCTGCGCGTAGTGATGAGGATGAAATGATGATGAAGACAACACATACACCCAGCCCCCGTGCAAGCGAATTTAGCCAATTAAGGTTAAAATTCCCGACCCTGCCGGGAATCGAACCCGGGACCCCTGTGACCAATGGCCAGCACGCTAACCATTTAGCCATGGAGCCAGGCTTAGATTATTTACTTTTCACTTAAAACTTTGCCCTTCTGGAAGCCCATATAGTATGGGAAATAGATGATCCTTTCAAAAACATAATGAAAATAATTGATACACGAATCTAACTGTCATTAGGATTGTCGCCAGTCAGCCTAGCGATCCCAAAAACTGTCGATTCAACACTAATCTCGGTCATTGTCGACATTTTATTTTTCACTCCTTCTCACAAACGCTGCTAATTGAGGCTGAACGCTGACTTAAACAACATCCAGAGTGACTCAGTTCACATCAGCGACCACATGAACATTGGATTAGACACTAATATCGCTCATTTTCGTTCCTTTGTTCCTTTTTATTTCAAGACATATTTGTTCCAAGTTTGGTTGAGAACTATGCTCTCCTCTATGCTGAATGTTGTGTCCTCAACGTTTTACTGGTCGAGGGCCACATTTAAATTACACGTAGGTTTGAGGCCGCGTGCGGAAGAAGAACGCAGTTTCAGCCCCTAAACACCCTTTGCTGAATTCAAACGATTACAGCAAATGCCATCAAGTATAATCTTATCTTATATTAACAGTTGCCTGGAATGCAGCAAGTAATTATCTACGATGAGAGTTTGAGAAAGTGAATAAAATATAATCATAAAAAAAATATTACAATTTCATCGTTATCAAAATATCTCCTTGCTGCTGTTACTTTCTTACCAACCTATCCATATTTAGTTCAGCTCTGATGATGATCGCTCCGTTCATTGTCTTTCACAATCATTCGAGCCTTTGCAAATGCTCGGCATCGCACTCACACTTGTTGGATAGACATGACATTCTCTCTGTATACAGCCACAATCCCTCTTTGAATATTGACCGGTGTCTGTGCATTTTGTCGCAGAAGACTTCCACGAGTGACCGCTCACTCAGTAACTTCACTATTTTGCAACTGCCGTTAGGCCAAGGTTTCGGTTTACAGATTTGTCTGTGTGACTACAGATAAGTTGAAGTCAACTTCGCTCCTTTGTTTCTGGGCAATAAAACGGGAAAATTCACTTTTTAGGCTTGCCCTTTGTATATTATCTTTGTACAATAAACCTAGCTTCATAACTTGCGAAGATTTTTATTTTTATAGATCCCCACAGTAATACGAATTTTGATATTTGCAGTTTTCCATTCCAATCCACCCGCAATCAGTATGTGGTCCGTTTATACCTTCGCCTTAGGCCTATATTAATTCAAATTAACTTGATCTTTATTCAGAAACTCACTCAGTCTATTAGAACATTATTCCGGGCATAAAGTAGCTGTTCCATTTGAACACCATCCCTCTCTGCTGCATACGGATATGGATTATTAGTCTGCAGCCAATGGAAATGTGTTTTACTGCCGAAACTTATGCACTGTGAAATAATTGTTGCGTCCATCACCGCAATCGCGTTACGTACTTTTTTATTTATTCGTTTTGAAAAATAAATGTGAAACAGGAATTCCGATCAAATTTCAAGCCATTCCGTTTATGTCTCATAAATTTGGTAGACAGTACATTTAACCGAATGACGCCGTTACACAGTCATTGGGCCGATGATTTAGTAACGTCCTAACCAACAATGACATCTACCGCTGAAATTTTTAACAACGGGAAACAGACAGATATATTTGCGTCATTACCGTTCATGGGTTTTTCAAATGTACTGCGGCATTTTTGTTCAATGGGAAGTTTACAAAGTGCGTTGAATTTCAATTAGTTAATGCAAAAAGCCTGAGAATACGCAACGATGTTGAAGAATTGGAGTAACAGGAAAAAAATAATATAATTTGGTATCGTTATGAATGTTTATTTTTTAATGGCATCTATTTGACTATATTCTACATCCATCAAAGCATTCGAATTTTGAAAGTGCATAAAGATAGCAACAAATGAGATACTGAAATGTCAAATGAGAGAATATACACAAATAATTACGGAATACATATAACTTCATATTAATTTTTCGCAGAGTACAATATGAAAAATTAATGGACATACTGAAGAAAAAAGGAGCAGATTGCAAAGAAAGAAGTCTGATAGAGAATCTTTACATAAATCAAACAGTTCGGGTAAGAGTAGGACAGAATTTGTTGGAAGAAAGCAAAATTGGTAAAGAGCTTAGAAAACGTTGTTGTTTCTCACCAACCTTGTTTAATGTATCCTTGAGGAATAAATTCGAATTTATTTTCAAGGTAAGCAAGGAGTTAATGTGGGAGGATAGAAAATTGACTGTATCAGATTTGCTGACGACATGGTGGTCTTGACAGGAACTGAGAAAACGATGAATATCATGCTGGTGATATTGAGCAGAAAACTTTGGTATAAAAATTAACAGAAAGAAGGCTGAGGAAATGATCATGTGTAAGAAGAAAGATGTTAAAACAAGTATACGCATCCACATATATCGGCGGAACAATCAGAAGTGATCTATATTGTTTGGATGAGGTGAAGAGCAGGATCGCAATGGCCAAGGAAGCAAAGGGTACTCATGAGTGGGTCACTGAATATGGACCTTAAGAGGAGCTTAGCCCTTTATGGGTCTGAGTCTTCAGCTTTAAGAAGGGAGGAAAAAAGAAGGTAGATATTTGAAATGTGGGTGTGGAGAAAATGGAGAAGATCAACTGGCAAGACAAACTAAGGAATGAAATAGTATTGGAAAGAGTAGGTGAAGAAAGGACAATACAGAAGACCATTCAAAAGAGAAAGATGAATTTGTTAGGTCACTGTTTACGAAGGATATGTTTAGAAAAGTTTCAGGGAGAACGTTGAGAGGAAGAACGAGGTGTCAGATGATGGACAGTGTGAAAATTAATGAAAGATACTGGAAGACTTAAAGAATGCCAAAAGACAGATCAGATTGGAAAATGCATGCGAAAACATGCTCAAAGGCAGATAACAGATGATGATGATGATGATGACGGTGCCTTTCAGTTATCAGTCTCCAAGTCTCTGTGGATTGGGTAAGAGTAACTAAAACCCTTAATCAGTGACTCCCTCCGTGACCTCGTTTGGTTCTATACTGCTCACTTTAAAATCGTACAAAGGTGGCTCTAGCGAACGTTGTATTGGTCTATCTATGATTCTCTTACACACCATTGTCGAATTAATTACTCTCCCAGATGACCTTTTCTCCTCCATTCGCTTCACATGACCCCATCACCGAAGCCGACTTTTGCGTAAAACTTTGTTCACTGAGTTCATTCCCTGGTTGCTGGTTTGTACCAGCTCGTTACTTTCATGTTTCCTTCTCCCACAATTTGAACAAGATATCATTTTCCTTGTTTAACACGTTCCCTGCGGCAGTGAATTTCGATGACTTAATGTTACGTCGTATCGGCCCACCGGTGACCCGATGGTGCCTTTAGTTATTATCGGTTCGGGTCACCGGTGACCTGATTGACTTTGTTTACTCCCTAGTATGAAATCCTAAACAATGCAGTGCACTTGTTGTGTGCGTTATTGTTGAGGAGACATTCCAGCGTATTTACCTGTGCGACAGTGTTCCGATTCAACAATTGCGTGAAACAGAAATTACCCCGGAAATAATTGGGTCACCGGTGGGCCGATCAAAACTAGCAGTATGCCTCGATCCTTTACTTCAATTGGAACACTATGTTGCCATTAGTTAACAGAAATTCGTAGCTAGGACGTAGTTACTTACTTCGCAATTCTGGGAAGTTCGCACCGACGGATAAGAGTAACATGTTTCGGGGCACATGGTGACCCGAACCGCACGCAACGTGTTAATGTCGCACTAAGACAGAATGGCAAGCCACCGAAAACCATCTCGAGGGCTGCAGACCTCACAGTTAAGCGACCCTTACCGTTCGGAGAATAAAATAACCTGATTCCTCCTAGCTTCCACTCCCGTGTAGTTAAGTTCGTCCTAGAACGAGAAACTGTGTGCTTACTGCATCACGTCTTGATTCAATTCCACTAACTATAGATCCATCCTGGGGAAATACAGATCCTAAATGCTTCAAATGATCCGCGTGTTGCTTGAGCTCTCCTTGAGGAATATCACTTTGGTCATGGAAATGCTACTTTTCAGCGCATCCCTTTTTGATGTATATAAATTAGTGCATATTATATACATACTGAGTGGCACGTAATGCTCCGCACTGCCCGAGAGGCATAGATATACACGTCAACACAAGTTTAGACTGTTGTCGTAAATGTGTTGGGAGTAAACACATAAATGAACGAACTCTTATTTGTGCCCTGAGGGGTAAGTTCAAACCCTCTATCTATGCATAACATTTCAAATGAATTATTCTGTATAAAAGCAAAATTTGGCTTGGTTCGATGTACCCTCTTCTTTAACTGGTATTACAAACTTTCGTTGAGGAGTGTAGTTTCTTCTGTGGAAACCGTGTTAAGACTTATGATTATAGCGACTGGGTTTTACTGTCGCCAACTTAAGCTGGAATAATAATAATAATAATAATAATAATAATAATAATAATAATAATAATAATAATAATAATAATAATAATAATAATAATAATAATAATAATAATAATAATTTATGGTGTTAGTTACCTTCCTTGTGAAATTTGGTTTTCGTGATACTAAGGCTGTCTCAATGTCACTTTGTGTTTATCTCTACGAGACGGATGTATGTTGGGTGGTTTATGGCTGAGTTTTATTAAATTTTTTCATTTGATCACGAAATGTATCATTTACATGCCGACATAGTAGAGTGTGAAAATTAATGTAAGATACCGGAAGACTAAAAGAACGGCAGAAGACAGATCTGCATGGAAAATGCATGCGAAAACTAGCTGAATGGCACAGAACCTCGTTTTTCAGAAATCCGACTACCTCTCCCAGGTTCATGGTATCCGAAAGCTACAACTAATTATACGAAATATATAATAACTGATCCACATGGAGCTGGTGGAGGAATGATGAATTAACTCTGGCCATAGGATTATTCATAGTCTTATTCTTATTTTCCTTCTTTATTATTATTATTATTATTATTATTATTATTATTATTATTATTATTATTATTATTATTATTATTAATACCAACCCATCGTCCACAATGAACTCATATTAACTTTTCTCTAACAGAGTAGTTGCACGGTGAAGAATGTCAACCGCGAAATACAGTGGAATGCTGTGTCACGAACTCTAGGTAAGCGAGGTAGTGCAGGAAGGAAGACATGTACTCTCCGCCATCTAGCGCACATAAAGGGAAGCACTGGTACAATGGAAGTAATTCCTGAGAGAAGACAGCACCGCGCCGGGCTGGAATACAGCCATATCTTGGCTTTATGTAGGGGTGACAATCAAACGTAAATTAGCCACGGTCAGTTCTCACTGACAGCAATGGCTTTATTTATGTAACAGTACTCACTTTGAGGTGCTCGATTCAGATGGAATTATCCCCAGGAAATAGATTAATTAAAATAATAGGAGCTTAGACTTTTAGATGGTGGGGGTGGTGTTGGAGGCACTGCATGGAAATATTGTTGGCATTTTAAATATTTCTAGTGGAACACTTATTGTCATACTTCTTCATTATAGACTGCTACTTTTTTCCGCTGTTCAGTCTAGAAACCTGTATGAATTAACTGTCTGCACAATACTCTACTGGTAGATAGTTGTGCGGTTCCACATCTCTTACATTTCAATCATTAAAAGTTTTGTCTAATGATCGCCGTAAGGGTGTTTCTCGATTTTACCCTCCACGGGCGCGTAGATTATTTTATTAGGTAATATATACTTCTCCATTCGTCTCACATTACGGCACCAACGAATCTGGTTTGTTCAAACAGCTTCATCCATCGAGCTTTGTTTGCAATCTATCCTATCTGTGCTAGTACCAGCAATCAATTTTGTTATCCTGGTGCTTCCTACTTCCAACTCATGTGTGAGATATACTCAGTCTAATCATGTTTCTCTTTCGCACAGCAAAATTGTTTTAAAAGCAAACCGATGTGTAGTTAGTATCGTCTGAAAGATCAGTGGAGCTCACCTCAAATCCTCTGAACTTGAAACAATCTACCTGTTTTAGTTCTCTATTTACTTCATAACATTCATTCTTCCTAGGTTTATCCCCAACTCGCAATTCTGGTCATTTTCTTATCATACACATCCCCCACTTTTCAAGCTTGAAGATATTAAACGAGATTAACTCAGACATAGAAAGCGTCCACTAGCCATTTTTTAAACAGATCGACAAATGTTAAAATTGATAGGAAGCCACCTAAAGTAGATGGCAATACTTCAGGAGGTAGCTGCTGCTGCAATACTCTTCTTCCTCTTCTGCACGAATGGGTCACTTAGCACCACGCTGAGCTTTCCTCTTTGCCCAATAGTTCTTTATTTTTGTCGATTGTTTTAACTTCTGCTCCTCCCAACAAGTACGTCGTGTTGGTTACTTCTCATCTTCCTAAAATACCCTTGTGTGAACGGTTTTACTGATTATATTCCTATCCTGCAGATTTGGTGAACCTCATTCAATGAGGTATTTATCTTCTTATAACAATCTGATCTCGTACGTTTGATTAGAAAAAAATAGCATATTTGATAACTATATCTGTTGTTATTCGTTCTTTCCAAATGGCTTATAAATTGATTTCTTCACAGTCTCGTTGTATCAGTAAGTTTATACATTTTTAAGTATAGTTCGGAGTTGTGTTTGGAGTAAAGTGTTCCATTATTAATTCTTGGCCCTAAGATTTTTCTCATGATTTTTCTTCCTTTAATCTCTAATTGTTCCTTTAATTTTTATGGTGTATATATATATATATGTTTATATTGAGCGTTTCTGAAGCACGAAGAGCTTCAGGTTTGATCACTTTTATTATTATCATTATTGTAAATGTTAATTCATTTTTTCGAGGTCGACTGCTGCAGTCGCTTAAGTGCGGCCAGTATCCAGTAATCGGGAGATAGTGGGTTAGAATCGCACTGTCGGCAGCTCTGAAGATGGTTTTCCGTGGTTTCCCATTTTCACACCAGGAAAATGCTGGGGCTGTACCTTAATTAAGGCCATGGTCTTTTCCTTCCCATTCCGAGGCCTTTCCTATCCCATCGTCGCTATAAGACCTATCTGTGTCGGTGCGACGTAAAGCAAATAGCAAGAACATTCTTTCGGAGAACCTACTGTGGTTATGAGTGACACATGAACCGTGTTGACAACAGTCACGCGTATTCACTGTCGTACCGTAGCCATAGTTACCATTGTTACATATAATTTCAGAGAGTGTAAAATATGCCTATTTATATATTACAAGTTTCGTTTATCTGTTTTTGTGTTTTAATAATAATGTTATTAGTTTTACGTCCCACTAACTACTCCTTTACGGTTTTCGGAGACGCCGAGGTGCCGGAATTTAGTCCCGCAGGAGTTCTTTTACGTGCCAGTAAATCTACCGATACGAGGCTGACGTATTTGAGCACCTTCAAATACCACCGGACTGAGCCAGGATCGAACCTGCCAAGTTGGGGTCAGAAGGCCAGTGCCTTAACCGTCTGAGCCACTCAGCCCGGCTTTTTGTGTTTTAAACCTTGTTAGGGCAATTAATAATTATGTATTAGAATAAAACCGTAGTAGCACAGCACACTTCGGCTGTCGGTTTAACCGCGATGGTATACAAAAAGTAATAGAGAATTCAGCACAAGTTTGAAGCACTAACATCACCTCTCAAATAGCTTACGTACTGAGTAGTCTTCGTCATGTTGGAGTTCAGTTCTATTTTTAACACGATAAATTCTGTTCGTGTTGTCGAAATCTCGCTTTCAGTATAAAAGGTTTTCATATCATTTTAAAGCAGAAGTATCGGTATATTTCTACTGGGCAGCTAACTGCTTCTGGCCGCCCACTAAAAGTCATTTTATGGCAAAATAGTTATTATTAGAACCCGGATGTTTTTAGTCTTCCGTAATGTGGAGGGAATAACAAAACTTCTAGGGGTTCTAGTTGTCAGTAACCCTAATGCTTATGCGAATCTCGAAACAAAACTATTGTGCAGGTTAGCGTATATTTGTTATTCGCTTACACTAAACCATGCTTTATTTAAATCTGTCTGGACTAACTCAAACCGTTCCCTCGGAAGTTAACATTGTGTCGATTCCTAAATTCATGAATGAGCGGGAAATTGAACTCAGATCCACTCGATTCGAAGTAACAATCCTAGCCTGAAAACTTTGAAGGCGGGACCACATTGTCGCATGCCCAGTCTCGTGAGTTACTTTTCGTCCACCTTGTACTCTCATTGTGTGCACCCACACACAGGTCGTCTCACTACACATGGCTACCCGCGGCTTTCTACTCAATGTGTGGCTTTATGAGGTGCTGACAATTACAACGCCAAATTACCTCCACAGAAATGTTCAGAGTTAGTTCCGAACAACGTTCGTTGTGTTCGTAAGGAGGGACATTGTGCCTCAGGAAGTAGCGTTTCTACCTGCTTCCACGAGGTTGTGTTTTGACTGTACGTAATCATTTTGCATGCAGAATTGAGTGTGGATTTTTTTCCCTTTGGGATGAGGGTTAGGTAAGGCTTGATGAAGACCACATCACCATGACTACTTCACATCTAGTCACGATACATCGGTGTAATTTAGGGTTCTCGACTTAGTTACGAAAGATGTGCAACAGCTTGTTTTGAAACTCGTTGTCATGTAACAATTTACACATAGTAACTGGTTTCACCTCGTTGACATTAAAAAAAAAATTATGTTTCTTACATCCAGAAAACCGCTATATTTTTCTTGTTCAGATTTCAACCAAAAGCGTTATAGAGCCACTCGTGGGGACATACATTTTAATAACACAACCTATATGGGCCTTACCACTACTACCACTGCTAATTATAACCTGGTGCAGCCTTTTAAGGAATACTCTCCGGCAAGTGTGCGTACCGTTCGCCGCAATTTCAGTGTGGTATAGATCAATAGTTTACGTTCAAAATCCGTAACAGAGTCGGGATACGAACCCGGTCCCCGAGGACTTACATCGAGAGCTCAACCACTCAGACATGGAGGTGGGCTCTGAGTTAATTATATTAAGTCGATATACTAACGATTTCACGCGCAATATTAAATACGGACGTTGTAGTTCTGGTTAGCAACCACTCTCTCTTTAAATCCAACACTTCGTGAGGGTGTAGTGGCATCACGCGACAAGCCTCCAGGAGTCTCTGTTTTGTTGTAAGCTCATCCTGGTCCATCCATCGCAACGGTGCACGTCCTCTCGGTCTCCGGCCGTCGACATTTCCCTCTATGATAAGTATTTCCATTGCCTCCTGCCTTATGGCAATATGACCAAAATATCTGAGTTCTTTTTGGTTGATAAGGGTCGACAGTCTCGTTCGGATGCCGAGCTGTTGCAGGATCGATTCGTTAGTACTGTGTGCTGTCTATTGTATTCGCAGTAATCTCCTATAGCACCACATTTCTAGAGCACGAATCCTGCGGCGATCCGCCGTCTTCATCGTTCAATTATCTGCTGCATATGTCGCGATAGGGAATATCAGAGTTCGCATGAGGGTGACCTTTGTCTTGGAAGTGATGGAGATGTCCTTCCAGATGCGAGTAAGTTTTGCTGTTGAATTTCTCGCAATCGCAATGCGCTTACGGACCTCAGGTTCACAGTCTCCAGTATTTGTGACAATAGATCCTAGATACTCGAAGCGACTGACAACCTCATAATCCACAATTCTTGTTATGGCAGGTCTGTTGTTATTAAAACGGTCTACAATCATCCCTTTGGTCTTTTTATTGTTGATTTCAAGACCATATTCTCTGTTTCGCTCGTCTACCCTCCGCGTGATGGTTTATAGTTCTTGATCATCTGTTGCAATAATCACAGTGTCATTCGCATATCTGAGATTGTTAATTGTCCTGCCACCAACTGTAATGCCGTCGCTCCAATCTTCGACAATCTCCCTCATAATGTACTCACTGTATACATTGAATAGGAGGCGGGGTGGGGGTGGGGATAATGGAACCCTGTTGCACTCCAGCAGTACGTAGTAGAAACGATGTCTGGGAAGTTGCTATTAACTCTCACTGTCGCAGTGTTCGAAGAGTACAATTGTTGAATCAGGTACCCTAAATGTCTCGGCGTCGCCATCTCAATGAGTATAGGTCAGAGCTTCGACCATTTTACCATTTCTAAGGCTTTCTTGTAGTCCACGAAGCACAGGAACATCTTGATATTGTATCCTTTGTCTTCTATATGAGCTGCGGGATGTTTAGGATCTGCTCACGAGATCCTTTGCCTGGAACAAACCCGGTTTGTTCCTCTGATATTTGTCGGAGTAAGAAGGTGTTCAGCCTCTCGTTCAGGACCGTGAACATGATCTTACTGGCTCGGGATATGAGGGATATCATTCCATAGTTTGCTCAGTCAAGTGGAGAACCTTTCTTGAGCAGTGGTACGAAGACGGGTTAGCACGACTGGTTCGGTCAATTTCCAGATGTCCATATCTTCTGACATAACTTGTGGAGGATGTCGACATTTAGGCCACCCATGTTCTTTAGGATTTCCGCAGTGATTCCGCCTTGGCCTAGTGCTTTCCGGTTCCGGAGAATATTTCTATGAATTTATACGAATTCTTTGTCTCACAAGTTATCAATCTCTCCCAATTCCTAGAACCTTAAATTTATCCCTCTGGGCACCGCGTTTGATTTACGAGCTGGTGGAGGGATTCAATTTTAAATAGTTAAATACTTTGGATCGGGAACTGAGTATTTTTTCTATCTCAAACATTCGTGCAACTCGCAACAAAATGCTCATGTCACATTAATATGCCATTTCCTACACATTCTCATCGGGAAGTCTCCTATACAAGGGCTTCAGTAGGCTAGCAATAGCCACAAATAATAATAATAATAATAATCAAACGGCAAATATCTTTCAAATCCAAGCTTAGACAATAATTCGACCTGAAGCTCTGTATGCAGCCCCTCAGTGATAAAGAAAGTTCTGGCAGAAGAACTAGAAGCCAAAGAAAGGAAGAAAGATTCTCAGGAAGATCTTGGGCCCAGTAAAGGGAAATGGAGAATATACGAGAAGGCAAAATCATGAACTATATCAGTATATGGAGAAAATAACAGACACTATTAGGAAAAGAAGGATTTCCTTTTGTGGTCACTAATGAGAGCAGAAAGACTGTCCACTCGTATCGTTGCCTACTTATTTAATAAGGAAACGTATTTACAAGAATTGGAGATCTTATGTGAAAGCGTCCTGCAACGTGATCCTTTCAAGAAGAAACTTCGAAGTCTGCAAAATTTTCGAACAAAACCAAAAATGTAGACAGGCAAGTTGTGGACCGAAGAACTGAAAGAAGTTCGCCGAAGACGCATGCGGGAGAACTGGGCGAGTGTTGAAGCTCAAAACAGAAAACTGTTGGAATAGTGTAGTCCATAGCTCGCCGAAACGAAAGAAGAATAATAGCGTTCATCTACCTAGCGTAATATTTTACATTGTTGTCCGCCGTCCTTGGTGTCCCAGGTTCGATTCCTGATACTGCCAGAAATTTAACAGTGGCAGGATGGATGGTATGTGGTTAAAGTGATACATTCATCTCACCTCGAATTTGCGTCTTAAAGGAGCTGCACCAGGTCGGGACCAGGACACGACTTTGCCTTAATTATAATAATTACAATCTTCTAGTGTAACACGTAGTTTCATCTACAAAATTGTAACCTTGATTGAGTCAATTAGTGATTATTAGTAAGGAGTTTATATGGCAAACAAATGTTTGTAAATCCTGTCCTCTTTAAAATCTTCTTCTATTTGCTGGTAACGGATAGGGCTCGGATTCCTATGATCGAGTAATTCTGAAAATAAACGTGTAATGATGTCCAGAAAACTACCAAGTGCTTCAAAATAACCTATATATATATATATTGTCCAGAAACTGTTTAGAGTACACTTTTTTATTTAGACAGCAGGCCGGCAGCGAATTATTATTTTATGCTTTAAATTAAAGTTTCCTTCTGCGAACTTAATTTATATGATATAAAGGCCAAATGCAGGCATTTATACAAGTGGAGGCACATGCTTCCCCTAGCGCACCGTCACTGTAGGAGGCTTGTGGTGGTGCACTAGCCGTCTGTGAAAGGTGAGCCACTGCCTCACCAGGGCGAAACGGTGGTAATTTCACGAAAACTCTTTGGCATTATTGGCACTAAATTTGTAAAGAACGGCTAAAATTATTATAATATTACATATGCTTTTACATGTCCAACAAAACCCGTGTTATCATATTCACAAAAGCTAAAAATAACTTTAATTTGTTATGAATATTTTCCACCGCACTGGCTTCTCAGCTTGTCGCGAATCTCAAACACAGCGACATAGGGGCGTCCCTCTTCAGTCGCACTGTGTATTTGCATATGCAGTAGGGACTGAAATAAAAAATGTGATGAAATTGTTAAGGAGACGTGTCCTGAAAGGGAAGAGTAAACAGCGGTGCATGAATAAGGTTGTGGCCGAAACAAATGACAGTAACAGAACAATGGAGTGGCGTGCTGGTGATTGTCTTGCCAATTCTCCGCTCTTTTGAACTGTCTACGTAGATTTGAACGAGCTGTCATACAGAATGTCACTATTTACTAGCAATACTTTGCGCACAGCTTCCCAACCTATGTAAATAGACCGATCAAGAATATTTTCCTGAATTTGCCGTTTTCGTAGGAACTTCTGATGGCCAGAGTAGTAAGGAAGGAAATGAAATGCCAACCGTTCTCTTTGATACACCTACCGACATGTCCTTTGACTAAGATACCAACTAAGTTAAGGTCCGTTCGTGAGGCTTGAGTATGCTCTGGCGACTTCTGCAGCTCTGCTTATGTACCTGCGCTTCACCAAATTGGATACATTTTAAAAGAAGATTTATTTAAAGTTATTTGTCATATCAGAAATCTTCGTAAGTTCATTTTCTCCATTTTCCATTATTTATATTTATAGAGTACCTAAGCTGTACCAACGTATTCTTTTACGCAAAAATCAGTGAGGTCCATTCCATATTCGTTCAAAACTCATATTCATTATCTGAGGCACGCAACCTGTTCCTCTCAACTAGGAGGTAACAATCACCTAAGATGGGGTTTTACCGAGTGAGTTGGCCGTGCGGTTAGGGGCACGCGGCTTTGACCTTGCATCCGGGAGATAGTGGGTTCGAATCCCACTGTCTGCAGTCCTGAAGATGGTTTTCCGTAGTTTCCCATTTTCATACCAGACGAATTCTAGGGCTGTACCTTTATTAAGACCACGGCCGCTTCCTTCCCACTCCTACGTCTTTCCTGTCCCATCGTCGCGATAAGACCTACCTGTGTCGGTGCGACGTAAAGCCACTAGCAAAAAGGAAGAAAGACAGTGTTTCCCAGACATTTTGTGTCTGAGGCCCTCTCAGCATATCGCATGTGTGTTCAATGACCCCTTAGCCACAGAACACAAAACTGCATTCAGTAAATGATACCATGTTTGATTTCATTCGTATAATTTTGACACTTACATATACTTTCCTCGAAAGTTTAATTCAGCTTAATTTACATGAAGATACTTTATAAATCAGATAAATTATGAAACAGTGTGACACTTGGCTAATAATTACAGCAGGCTGGATCTAGAAACTTACTTGGAAACATTCACTTGTTACGGCTGTTGGATCAACGGGAGGGATGGTGCTGTTCTCTAAAGACCAAGCGTAGTTACTCGAACCGAAGATCAGCCTCTACATTAGGTCTGTTTCTGTACTTTGTTTTCATTAGTGTGAGAGCAGACAAGATACACTCACACAGGTATGTTGTCATGAAAGGCATTAAACTCAGTATTTCCTTTATAAAATTGTAGGATATATGGGATGTCATGAACACAAAAGTCGTCGATCAGAGACATGTAGTTGTGACACATTCGTGGAACTTCCTGAAAATAAACAATCCACTCCATCTGATTCTCCACCCATATCATACTTCTATTTATTTTCACTTTCTGTATGCCAAGATACTTCGGCTAGTTGATCTCCCTCAAGAGAGGAAAGTTCATATTCATATTCAAAGGAGGGATTTATGATCAATGATATTTTCTCAAATATGCGGAAAATTTGCTCTGAGTGTAGACACCAGCAATTCCACGTGTCTCACAATGACATCACTTACACGGCCTTGTAGTATTCCGCTGTTGATTTGTGCCATCTATCCACCAAGTTAAAGCTGTATGTAAGTTATACCACAGTGAGAATGTAGTTCCTAAATTTAGTATAATGGCCTATGAATTATGTGTGTACAATAAAATTTCACTCTAGAAATACTCACAAATTATTATTATTATTATTATTATTATTATTATTATTATTATTATTATTATTATTATTATTATTATTATTATTATGGCGGACCCCTTGGGTTATCGTCGCGGCTCCCTAGGGGTCTGTGGACCACACTTTGGGAGTAGCTGGTCTAAGATTTTTAGTACGGCTGGTCAAGTGCGATGGTCTAGGTGCATACTTATAGCATGAATACAAAGAACATCTTCCTTCCCCTTTTCCGGACATCTATATCGGTTTTCTACAAACTCTGTAAAATATTTTTAAAATTAGGACGAGATTGAAATAACTCGCAGTCATTTGTTGTACGGCGTGTGGAACAGTTGAATGTTGGTGGGAGGACGGAGTGGATGTTACCTCACTTGTGCCACTGTTTTCCAATGTGTAATCAGTAAACTGAAGGAGGTTGCAATGACATGATGTCATATGTAAACATGTCCAGTTCTACCAGATCCAAAAAAAAATCGCATACCCAAAAAACTTCAAGAACTGTCCTATTGCTACTTTTGTCAAAATAATGAACGTCATAAACTTACCTCTATGTATAATGTACATTTTTATATCATGAAGAAACTAAAATGTATTGCTAACATCTATTTCAAGTTATTCTTGAATAAAATATGCTGGTCAATTATTCGCCAGAGCTGCGCATGGACGAGCCCCCGACAGTACTGGTCAATCATCCAATACCGGCCAAGCTCAATGTCGCTTACATACGGTCTGCTAACAATATTCCTTTACACTTTCATCTCTGTTGTGGACCAGTGATAGAGTGTCGGCCTCCATATCTCACGATCTTGACCTCAAACCCTGTAGTGGTTACTTGAAGGGCTGAAAAGGGTCCATGTCGTATGATGACGGCAAAACATGTGATCCTTACCCGATATCATTAATTAAAACTGCAGTCTGGCAGACTAAAACTGAACGATGAAATTGTCGAACAGGTGGCCTAGATGGGAATTGAAATGCATGAACGCGGTGGCGGAGTCCGTATGATAGTTATTAATAATAATATCATCATTTTAATCGGCCCTACGGATTAGGTGTAGCGTGCCTGCCTCTTACCCAGAGGTCCCGGGTTCGATTCCCGGCCAGGTCAGGGATTTTTGTCTGGATCTGAGGGGTGGTTCGAGTTTAGCTCAGCCTACGTGATTACGAATGAGGTGCTATCTGCCGGTGAGCCAAGAATAACGACCGACCACACGGCACCTCGTAATCTGCAGGCCTTCAGGTTGTGCGGCAGTCGAGGTTTGGTTGGATTCTTGTGGTAATGATTATTATTATTATTATTATTATTATTATTATTATTATTATTAACCTGAATTTCAAATAAAAAGAGTTTACATGCATTTAGAATATTAATCTTGTCATGAACTTCAAAGTGATCTGAGATTCAATTTAACTTTTGTTCTCGCCTCGATTACCCTGGAATTGTGACATTTCTAGTTTCTCGTTGCGTTTTGAGTCATCTTGTGTTGTGCGTCACAGTCTCTGGTTTAGTGTTTCAGGACACAAAGGAATCACGCACCGTGCAAGAAGGAAGCATTACAAGAGAAACTGAAGACTGCCAGGTTCACCAGCGTGAAGCCTTTGGTTGCTCCTCAAGACATGAGAACGTCATAACTCATGTATTATGTATTTCGATGTAAGTCCTCCACTATAACCTGTGTCCCGACAACAATAACCGAGTCTCTGGAAAAACTGAGCCCCTCGTGCTGAGGCATACTCGAGGCAAAATGGCAGATGAACACAACGACAACTTATATCCATCAGATTTAAAATAATTTTGGCTGCGTGACATGAAACGACATCGAGGATGTACTGTATACCATTGCTCCTGTTGTAAATCAACGTTCGGGTTGATGACTGGATTTTGAGTCAGTAAAAGAAATGGCGTATGGTGTTTAGTGCCGGGAGTGTCCGAGAATAAGTTCAGCTTGCCAGGTGCAGGTCTTTTAAATTGACGGCCATAGGAGACCTGCGCGCCGTGATGGGACGAAATGATGGTGAAAACGATACATATAACCATCTCCCGTGCCATCGGAATTAACCAATTAGGTTAAAATTCCAGACCCTGCCAGGAATCGAACCCGGGACCCCCTGTGACCTAAGGCCAGCACGCTAACCATTTAGCCGTGGAGCCGGACTTTGAAGCACTAATAGGTTGGAATTCAAACTTAGTGAAGTGAACGTCATGCACAACGGTTGTGCTATGAGATTTACGTACACATTAAGGGTAAGGTCTATCAAAACCCCCTCGAGTTTATGATACTCTTGCTACACTGAAGAAGAGCAGGTTTTTTTTACAATCTGTTTTACATCGCACCGACTCAGATAGGTCTCATGGTGACGATGGGGTAGGAAAGGCCTATGAATGGAAAGGAAGTAGTCGTTGTCTTAATAAGGTACATTTGCCTGGCGTGAAAATGGGAAACCATGGAAAACCATCATCAGGGCTGCCGACAGTGGGGCTCGAACCCACGGTTAAGAGCAGGTTTAGAGAACACTTCCTTCTAAACAAATTAGTGTGCATTTTAACCTTTTACTAGATCGGGAGTCTGATGGTGTTGAACCTTTGTGATGTCACCGAAATCTTAATTCTTCTTCTGACCTTGGTGAAGCATTTCTTTAGTGATTTAACTTTCATTCACGAAGAGCTCGAAGGGATACACTCATTAGGATTGTTATTAAGCAATATTCCTTCGTATTGAAGGCCAGTGCAACATGTAGCTTCCACCGAAAGCTCAGTCTCATTTAGGCTATACGTATGTCCGTATGGAAGTTGCTGAGGTATCGGTGATGATGTGTAAATGTAGAACCAGAATTTGTATACAGTAATAGGTTAGAGTGGAAACCAACTTGGGAAGTGCCGTCTAGCCCTCTCTGCAGTAATGTAGTGGGAGTTACATAAATTCTAGGGGTTGTGATGGGCCGTACCCCTAACATTTATGCAGATCTCATAGCATAACCGTTGTACAGGCCCAGTTATTCGCCACTCGGAGCACGATTACGTGTAATGAAAGGTGAAACTTCATTCCTCCGATCTTAGGTTGCCTGCATTTCGACTCTACGTGATGCTGAGTTTTTATTCTTGTCGGGAAAACATCAAGTGTGTCGCCGGAGATCGTTTTTATGTTGACGACATGGAGTGATGACTGGGCTTTCCTCCGCACTTCAAAAATATCTGCTGGATTTGAACCAACCATGTCTACCACAGAACAACTGAGAGAACTAGGCAATTACATAGAAATTATACGAACGCTGAATGAAAAGTTATAAAGGTGTACTTCACATGCAAAATTTCGAATTGTTGGTATATGAATTAGACATGTTGAGATACATTTTCTCCCTACGTGAGGCATAATTCATGAAGAGGAAGAAGTAAAGAAAAAGGAAAGAATCCCCCTGAATGTTACACATGTAAAATATATAAACATAACCCTTAAGGGAAACCTTAAAGACGGCAATATCCGTAAAAGCCTTGCAGTTACGTTTTATAGTCTTTGAGGAAGGAATATTCTTAGCACATGCGTGTGTACAAGGAAGGTAGGTTTTATGTGAAGTGTGTCAGTCCATAAATAAGTGAGAGCTTAGAGATAGATAGAGCGGAACGTTTGTTTGTGTACGAAGAGATCGCCCGGTAAGATACAGTTCAACGCACGAGAGTGGAGAACGTGCTCTTGATGACGCGGTAACCTTGACCCAGCAAACAACGGCTAAAATCTACAACATTTTCATTCATTTGCATAAAGACTGGACGGAACAGTGTTGCCAACTATGTGATATATGATAGCACTTGCAGAATGATGCGATAATTTTAATGAAGTAATTCCAGTCTCACATAATGGGAGCAACGTCGGTCTAATTAACAAACATGGTTGTTTACCTCAAGTTCTGAACACATTTTTCTGAATCGATAAGCACGTATTATACAGTTCCATATTCAACCAGTCGATACATCGCAGTCGTTTGGTTGCCCCCTAAGCATGAAGTGATCGAAATTACATTCAAGTAGTCAACTGTTGGTGGCACGCAGGTGCGAGTATGACGAAGAGTGATTGGTACACAGTGGCCCATATTCAAGTACTTACAGTCTTAATAATATATAGAGAGGTAGAGTTTGTTTGTATGTAATGGCTAATCTCAGGAACTACTGGAACGATTCTAAACATTATTTTACTAATGAGAATATACATTATCCCTGAAGAACATGGGCTGTGCTTTTATTTTCAAAACAATTCGAGGGGGTATATATACTAGACTAATAGAAGCGAAATATCGAATTTGTCGTACAAGGACGAGACAAAGCTCATTTTAAGCCCATTGACGCAAAGAACAGGCCCGGAAACCATGTTTTAGGGCCCTAAAACCAACCATTATTGAGATATTGGCACCACGCTACCCCTGCTCTAGGAATCATGGCAACGTCAGCTCAAGGATTCTATAGCAGCGAGATTATTCATGTACGTTTGGGCATAGCTGCCAACCAAAATTGGTACACATATGACTTACTATCTAGAAAACTATACTGTTGTGTAAGAAACTCATAGGACTCCTTTGGGCGGAGATGGAAAGGGGGTGAAGTATAAAAATAATCTTATATAAAATAACATGTCCTGACTGAGCGACTGACTAATTCATCACCTCCGAGACAAAACCGCTGGACGTAAACAAATGAAATTTTGGGGATGTATTTATATTTGAGCGCTCACAAGGAGGGACTTGTGGATATTCCATAGCTAAGGGGGTGAAAAGGGAGATACATTTTTAAAATGGGTATATCTATATATCAAAAACTTAACAGTTAAAAAGACGTGAAAATTGGTATTTGGTTTTGGAGAAGATGTTACAGATATACACCTGGTATTTGGTATCTCCTTTAAAAGTAAAGAAACACGTATTTTTATCTTCGTAAAATCCACTTATGGGCGTAAATATAAGTTAAATGTAAGTGAAAAGGGGGTACAAACCTTTTTACTAGGATTCTGGTATCTCAAAAGCTGAAGATGTTACAGACATAAAACTTTGTATTTGGAGTCTCCTTTGAAAAGAAAGAAATACTTATTCTTTTGTTTTCGAAAAATCCACTTAAGGGGGAATGAAAGGAACGAAATATTATTTGAATTATTTGTATCAAGATAGTTATTACTAAAGGAACCTAAAGATGTTACAGGCGTAAAAATGGGTATTTGGAATCTCCTATAAAAGTTAAAAAACACCCATTTCTGGGGGGGGGGGATCAACTTCGAGGGGGTGTGTGAGAAATAGGAGTTGAATTCTTCTCATAAGGATACAAATATCTCAAAAACTGAAAATGTTACAATCTTCATAATTAGTATTGGAGAAGATGTTACAGATATACACCTGGTATTTGGTATCTCCTTTAAAAGTAAAGAAACACGTATTTTTTGTTTTCGAAAGACCACTTAAGGGGCTGAAAAGAATTGAAAAAGAAGAAGGTGAATTTTTGAAATGAGTACCGTAACATCTAAAGTATGTGTCAAAAACTTAACATGTTACAGACATGTAACTTGGTACTTCGAAAGTCCGTTAAAAATGAAGAGACATGTCTTCTTTTCTGTTTTCGGAAAATTCATTTAGGTCGAGGTATAGGAAGTGCTGATAAAGGGTTGAATTCCTTTTATGGGGATACTTATATCTCAAAATCTGAAGATGTTACAGATGTGGAAATAGGTATTTGGAATCTCCTTTAATAATAAAGATTTTTTTGTACTTGAAAGAAGACGTTCTCACGTGTACGGTTCTATGTCGCATGGTCATCGTAGCCCCAAAAGGCAATACTACAAACGTGGTTTACAAAGAGGTTCCTGGGTAAATGAAACGCAATTTTTCAGTAAACATTCTTCAGTGAGGTTTTGTACTTTAAGGATTTTCAGATAACGTCTTAGTACAGTACCGTGGAACAGTTACTTTTATGAAAATATGAAGCTGCGGGTAACTGCTACTAATAAATATACACTGACTGACAGAGCAAATGCAACACCAAGAAGGAGTCGTTCGAAAGGGATGAAAGTTGGGGAAAAAACAGAGACGGCACGGACGAATAATTGATGTTTATTTCAAACCGATATGCAGGTTACACAATGCGCACGGCATCGACTCAGTAGGATGTAGGACCACCGCGAGCGGCGATGCACGCAGAAACACGTCGAGGTACAGAGTCAATAAGAGTGCGGATGGTGTCCTGAGGGATGGTTCTCCATTCTCTGTCAACCATTTGCCACAGTTGGTCGTCCGTACGAGGCTGGGGCAGAGTTTGCAAACGGCGTCCAATGAGATCCCACACGTGTTCGATTGGTGAGAGATCCGGAGAGTACGCTGGCCACGGAAGCATCTGTACACCTCGTAGAGCCTGTTGGGAGATGCGAGCAGTGCGTGGGCGGGCATTATCCTGCTGAAACAGAGCATTGGGCAGCCCCTGAAGGTACGGGAGTGCCACCGGCAGCAGCACATGCTGCACGTAGCGGTGGGCATTTAACGTGCCTTGAATACGCACTAGAGGTGACGTGGAATCATACGCAATAGCGCCCCAAACCATGATGCCGCGTTGTCTAGCGGTAGGGCGCTCCACAGTTACTGCCGGATTTGACCTTTCTCCACGCCGACGCCACACTCGTCTGCAGTGACTATCACTGACTCATCGGAGAACACGACGTTCCGCCATTCCCTCATCCAAGTCGCTCTAGCCCGGCACCATGCCAGTCGTGCACGTCTATGCTGTGGAGTCAATGGTAGTCTTCTGAGCGGACGCCGGGAGTGCAGGCCTCTTTCAACCAATCGACGGGAATTTGTTCTGGTCGATATTGGAACAGCCAGCGTGTCTTGCACATGCTGAAGAATGGCGGTTGACGTGGCGTGCGGGGCTGCCACCGCTTGGCGGCGGATGCGTCGATCCTCGAGTGCTGACGTCACTCGGGCTGCGCCTGGACCCCTCGCACGTGCCACATGTCCCTGCGCCAACCATCTTCGCCACAGGCGCTGCACCGTGGACACATCCCTATGGGTATCGGCTGCGATTTGACGAAGCGACCAACCTGCCCTTCTCAGCCCGATCACCATTCCCCTCGTAAAGTCGTCTGTCTGCTGGAAATGCCTCCGTTGACGGCGGCCTGGCATTCTTAGCTATACACGTGTCCTGTGGCACACGCCAACACGTTCTACAATGACTGTCGGCTGAGAAATCACGGTAAGAAGTGGGCCATTCGCCAACGCCGTGTCCCATTTATCGTTCGCTACGTGCGCAGCACAGCGGCGCATTTCACATCATGAGCATGCCTCAGTGACGTCAGTCTACCCTGCAATTGACATTAAGTTCTGACCACTCCTTCTTGGTGTTGCATTTGCTCTGTCAGTCAGTGTAATACTGTGACCGTTCACAACGTCACCTATGGTATGTCATGATATCCAGGAGATGGAATATGCCGTTTTCCGCGTCATTCTACGATAAAAACTGCCCAAGTTAGAATTTTTCTGCCCGCTCCAGGACTCGATTTGCAGTATCCAGAGTCGCGCGACCCAGCTCTAGTTGCTGGTAATTAGCAGCAAGGCGGTGCAAGAGCGCTTGTACTCGAAGTTTTCTCACTCCAACCGCGAGCGAGATGAAAAGAGACGCGTTATCACGTGACAAAGAATCTAGGTCACTAGCTGAGCCCAGAGAGTATATCCAACGTGAAAACTAACATTATACCCTGTTTTCCTCGCTCATTCACCATTGCCAACTTATCGCATTCAGCTGTTCTATTTCAGTTAGTTTTTATAAATCGCTAAATACTCAATGGATAATTAAACGCAAACATTCATTTGAATCAGGGAATTTTAGGCATAATTATGAGACCGAGAAGTGCTGTACTTAACTGACAGAGCGGTAACTACGCTGTAAACAAGGGCGCGTCTTAATGACTAACAGATGTTGGACACTAACCGTGACAGCGAACACAAGGAATCCCCTGTGCTTGTCATCATTCACCGCCAGAGACAAAAGGACGCTTTTGAGATTGCTTGAGAATCTACGAAGCTATTTCAAAAACATTCACTCAGTGGAAATGAGAAGGCAAGAGCTACAATTTGATATCCTGTTCATCACTATTCGTTGCGTATTAACGGACCAACGTGTGAGAAAGGGTTGCATTTTTCCCCCACCCTCAGCATTCGGGTCTCTAGCGTAGCTCGCCTATATATTCAAGATCTGAGAGGGAGACACTAACCAGTGCATTTCAGTGCAACGCCAGTAGGGTAGTATTTCGTCGTGGTTTGTGTGTGAATCGTTTGTGAAGAAATAATTTTGTAACTTGAGCAGTGTAATGCAGTGATTTAGTAAAGTCTGTGAATATATGTGGAAATAATCACCCTCTGAGTGAGATGTTAGCGTGTACAGTGTGCCGATAATTAATAAAATAGGAACGGTGCGAAACGGCAATAACCGATGTCCGTGTGTAGAAGAGGTCGTACATCGAGCCTCCTATGTATCTAAGCTAATACGGCTCAGTTAACATATATAGGGACGTACTTAGCGAAGTGGGTGGAGCGAGCGGGCTTGATATAAATGTGAATTACCAAGAAAGTCAGTGAACGGCTCATTGTCGACCCAATTGAGGACAGTGCCACGTTAAAGTAATCCGTAGTGCAGTTGAGAGCTCGACTTACGGCTATGTGCAATAGAACAGGCCTGAACTAGTATCATGAAATACGAGAATGCTAATACATTAGTGGCCTAACCACTGTCGTTTCTAGGGAAACTAGTGAAATTTCTGGGCCTATAATAGCTGCCTACAAGAAGATTAGATAAATGAGAAGGGATTAATGTCGGGTTTCTGGGACATTACCGACATCGTGTTGGAATGCTCGTGCTAATGAGTATATCCAACCATACATTCAAATTGTGATGTGTAATAAACTAACGCATTCACATGAGATAACTTCCCCTCATTTACATGTCTGTGAGAACGTCGACATCCAGCTGAATGCCAGAGTTTTGCCTGTGTACAGGAGAGAACGAGATATCTAGCTGTGTGCCGGAATTTCGCCTGGTAGCCGAGAACGTCTGGAACGTCGCTGTCATGTGTGTGACCTGCCAGGAAGTCATCATGGGTCTTCGCATCGCTGATGACGTGATGGAAGCCGAGTAAAACATGGTTGCCTCCCTGTAAAGCTGTGAACGAGGTATCCAGAAGGCTGAGTACATTTCCAAGTATTTATATCTTTGAAGGTCGTGTCCCATTGTAAATATGTAGATTTTTCACATAGATGTAACGTAGACTGCAAGCACGCCATTTCAGAGGGATAATAATAATTATAATTTCATTTTTATTTGGGTCTTTTATAGAATACTTTCATCATGGTTTTGGGAAGACATTATTTTACTTCCATCCTTGTATAAGGGTTCGATAATGCATGACGTAATTATAAGGACCTTGGCTTAATTAAGTGTGAAGCGTTGTCAAGTAGAGAGGGCTTAAATATTCTGTAAAAGTGACTCCAGTTATCATCTTTCCATACCATATACGAGTCATCAAGATTTTTCAGTAATTAATTTTTTTGGTGCGCTTCACCTGGTAGAGATCCCTCCTAATTAGTAACTAAGGCACCTGGAACAAGGCATCGAGACAGTGGGTATCTTACATCGTTAATTAATTAGTTCGCGAATGCGCAAGTTAATTTGGACCCTGGTGGCAGGAGATCATCATTAAATCTGCATCGTGGTCAATGTACCGAGAGGAAGCGAGACGGCTGGACAGGCTGTAGCCATAATATATATTGTGAAATGAAAATGTGAAGTTCCCTTGGAATCTGTTATTAAGATACGCGATATGGATATCGCGATATGAGTGTGCCGAGTACGGCTGAATATAAAGCCGGGATTTGTTGTGATGCCATTGTGGGCAGTATTGAAAGAAGTGAATAGACTATTTGGCGTGAAATAACTGTCTGGGAAGTGCTTGGCAGGCCGCCCCTTGAAAGTGTGTCACGGACAGCTAACAGCTTAAGTTTATGAGCCCCTTTAAACGGGGGAGTGAAGGCGTTTTCTTCAGTGAAATAGAACAGATACAAGTGGCGAGTTTCTTTCCTTTCGGCAGAGAGATTACGTGTGTTAATTTAAATAGAGCCAACGTCGCAGAGATCCCAAATGAGCATTAAAGGAAGGATCCCTCCAATTTCTTTTCTTAATTACTTATAGCGTACAGGAAATTCCAGGTTAGATATACCCCGTCTCAGAAGATCTTGGGTTCGTTCCAGGAGACAGTGAAAGTTTATGTTCACTGTTACCAACAGCGGGTGGCTTGTACCATTTGTGACTCATTGTGTGTGTGTGTGAAATGTATATATTCTTGTCCATTTATTTGTTTATGATGTCTGGTAATGAAGTCGCTAAGTGCTTGTCCATAGGTAGCAACGTTGTGTAAATAATGTCCTGATATATGTATTGATAAAAATCCTAACGAAATGAGCGTGTTTATTATACTGCATATTTGGCAACGTTTAACTTAAGGAAGTGTTGTAACGCGACTTTCAAAGGATTGGGTGTGTAAATTGCCTATTTCAGTTCATCTGATTCTAGCAAACTTATATCATAATTTGATGCAAATTGAATATATTAATTCTTGGCAGGTAAACAGATTTACAGCGGGGTGTGTCCATACTGATTAAATATGTGTGTGATTTAATGTAAGTGTAGAGTGAAATAATTCGAGAGGAAGCGCCTCTCTAAATCTGAGATAGTGTAAATAACCCAAGAGGGAACGCCTTCTTAAGTTTGAATATTTAAACGTATAATGAAGTGTAGAAAAAGACTACCGAACATTTAAAAGTCAAGATCACCCAAATTACTGTATGTAAGGTGTTTGTATGGCATACCCATGTAAATAATGTGTTTCACTAGTATAAGTAAAAATTTGTTATACGAGATATTGTCTCTCTTCTCATTAGTAATGAAAAAGTATTCCTCTCATAATTAACTTTTCCCCTACTATAGAGACTATTACTAAAGAACTTACCGCCCCATCGGACATTCCACAGACCCGAAAATGCGATATCGACTCGGCTAGCGAATTATTCTAGTAGGGGAGGGTGAGGCTTCGACAAACCGGGCTGAGTTTGAGGCTCACCGATGGTGCTCCATTCTAACGTCATATTTATGAACAATGGTAACTGGTTCATGTACTGATGCCTTGGAACGGTACAATACTAATAACAATAACGATATATATAACACTATATTATACCAAAAGTTGTCCACCAGGCGAGTTGGACGTGTGGTTAGGGGCGCACGGCTGTGAGCTTGCATCCGGGAGATAGTGGGTTCGAACCCCACTGTCGGCAGCCCTGAAAATTGTTTTCCTTGGTTTCCCATTTTCACACCAGGCAAATGCTGAGGCTGTACCTTAATTAAGGTCACGGCCGCCTCCTTCACACTCCTAGGCCTTTCCTATCCCTTCGTTGCCATATGACCTATCTGTGTCGGTGCGACGCGACGTAAAACAAATAGCAAAAAAGGAAAAGATGTCCAAAATAGGGTATTCCTCAGATCCAAAATTTACAAATGGTAAGATGACCAAGAGGAAAGACCGAAGAATAAGAATGGAACAACCTGGTCTGAAGACTGAAAGGAAGACCGCAGTAAAAGAATGAAAGAAATATGAGCACAGAGGAAGGCAAATGCACACATCTAAGTACTTTGCGTAGTCTTAATGGGCTTATTCGCATATAATAAATACAATAATAATAATAATAATAATAATAATAATAATAATAATAATAATAATAATAATAATAATAATAATATAGCCCCTGTGGTGTATTGGTTAGCATTATTAGCTGCCACTCCTAGAGGCACGGCTCTTCTACGATATTTGAAAGGTGGTGAGAATACTGGAACGGGGGCCACTCAGCCTTTGTGTGGGGTGGAGGTGGGTAAACTGAACAAATGGGTTTCGACTACCGCTTCAGCCATCCTCGGAGTGGTTTTCTGTGTTTCCCATTTTTCCCGAGGCAAATGCCGGGATAGTACCTAACGTGAGGCCATGGCCGCTTCCTTCCCTCTTCCTTCTCTTCCCCTTCCAATCTTCTTATTACCCACAAGGCCTCTCTTCAGCATAGCAGATGAGACCACCTGGGCGTAATACTGGTCCTCCTCCCCAGATATATCCCCGATCAAATGTCTCAAGCACCACGACACTGCCCTTGAGGCGGTAGAGGTGAGATCACTCGCTGTATCTGTGGAAAAACAGCCCTGGAGGGTAAACTGAACAAATAATAAGAATAAGTTGAGTGATTGTAGGCTAATATTGATTAAAGCTGCGCGAATTCCTTGTAATGGTGCAAAGAACTCATTAATGAATAATTATATTATTATTATTATTCATTCTTCTTTACCGAGCTCGATAACTGCAGTCGCTTAATTGCGGCCAGTGTCCAGTATTCGGGAGATAGTAGGTTCAAACCCCACTATCGACAGCCCTGAAAATGGTTTTCCGTGGTTTCCCATTTTCACACCAGGCAAATGCTGGGGCTGTACCTTAATTAAGGCCACGGCCGATTCCTTCCCACTCCTAGCCCTATCCTGTCCCATCGTCGCCATAAGACCTATCTGAGTTGGTGCGACGTAAAGCAACTAGCAAAAAAAAAATTCTTCTTTCTTTCTTTCTTTCTTTCTTTCTTTCTTTCTTTCTTTCTTTCTTTCTTCGTTATGCCCATTCATAGAGCGCGTTTGAACTTGTTAGTTGGTTTGATGGTTTGTGCCTTCTTATCCTCCCAAAATCTCTTCATGAATGCACTGAGTTGCATCTTGCGTTCTGTCGACCACTTCCTACCAGTTGTCTTTTTTGGTTTCTCCCTAAATTTATGATTGGCTATTTTGGTTCTAAAAGCTCCACGATTTTCCATGATGTCGTCTGTGATATTTATTTCTTGGAGGTCCGCCTTAGTTTCTTCTAGCCATTTTATTTTGAATTTCTTTGAGTTGATTACTTTGAATAATCTTTTAGTTAGTCTGTCGCTGTTCATTCTGTAGATATGGCCATAGAAATTAAGGCGACTTTTCCGTACGGCATCAGTAAACCTGTCAGTGAAGGAGTAGAGGTCCGCTGTTCTCCTCTTAATCCACATTCCATTTTCTCTCGTAGGACCATACATTTTCCTGAGAATTTTCCGCTCCTGCTTTTCAATTTCTTATCTACCTTATCTATTTCAATTTATTATTATTATTATTATTATTATTATTATTATTGTTATTATTATTATTATTATTATTATTATTATTATTATTATTATTATTTCACCGACACAGATAGATCTTATGGCGACAAAGGGATAGGAAAGGCCTAGGAGTGGGAAGGAAGCGGCCGTGACCTTAATTAAGGTACATTCCCAGCATTTGTCTGGTTTTTGAAAATGGGAAACCACGGAAAACCATCTTCAGGGCTGGGGACAGTGGGTTTCGAATCCAAGTTGATAGCCACGTGTCCTAAACCACACGGCCGCTTGCTCGGTGAATTTAGACGTTCTAATTTACTGTACCAATTGGGAGTGAAACCGTTATCTCATTGGCGGTTGATTCATTTTGTCCGGTAATCACCAAATATCGAGTGCACGTTTCTCGCCCCTATCACAGCTGGGTTTGAAACCAGGATCTTGGAAACCAGAAGTATACACCCTACCACTGATCCACAGAATGAGGAAGGGTTGTAATGTTACGTGATTTAGTTTTTTTCCCGGTTAAATATTCACTTAGAAACAGGCCATGAAATACTAAGATTCTCCACTGTGATTCAAAAATCCGCCGGAATCGATCCCGTGATTTTAGGTTCCAGATGGTAGCACAGTTTCTCTTGTTCACTTCTCAGAGCTGTTAAGTAGGAATTCAGATCTTCCTTATAGTTTGTGAGGTAGCCTCCATGAGTCACGGTGGTGGTTACAGAATCCGCCACGGACCTTCTCCTCACGAGCGCGGAACAATGGCTGTGATTAGAGAAAGCGATAATGAGAGACGTGGAAGTATTTCTCGAGGGTATCCCCAACTTCGGACCATATTCTGAGCTACACTCCACGACAGACGACACCTTACAAACTTCTGCTACAATTATAGACTACCGGTTGGAGGTGTCCCACCTTCTTTCGAAATTGCCCCGTGCGTCTGTATTCCCCGACCTCCCTTGGACTGTTCTTTCCAAAGTTTATTTTATTTTCTTTCTTTCTTCTTAATCCAGTGTTGGTTTTTACCTCGGAATGAGCGTGGGGTCCCACATAGTGTTCTGGAGGGTGAGACTTTGGGTCGGGGGACCAGTACCTCGCCCAGGCAGTCTCACCTGCTATGTTCAACAGAGGCCTTGTGAGAGGATGGGAAAATTGGAAGGCGTATACAAGAAAGCGGGAATGAAGCGGCCGTGGCCTTAAGTTAAGTACCATCCCGGCATTTGCCTGGAGGAGAATGGGAAACCACCAAAAACTACTTGGAGGATGCTGAGATGGGAATCGACCCCCTCCCCCTCTACACTGTAGACCTACAGTGACTGAGTGAACCCCGTTCCAACGTCGTAAGACTTTTCAAATAACGCGGCAGAACCGGGAATCGAACCCTAGCCTGTAGGGGTGGCAGCTTATCGCACTAACCACTACACCACAGAAGATAGCGTACTGGCCTTTGGTTCTGAGGGCCAGAGTTTGATTCCCCGCCGGGTCGCGGATTTTACTGAGTATAGTTTATACCCATAGCTCGGGGACTGAGCGTTTGTCTTCATCGCAATACACTCCTCTTCAGCAGCTTACAACACACCACATTACTACACGAAAGAAACACGCAATCGTCAGGAAGGGCATCCCGTCGTAAAACAGTGTCGAGTACATATCCACGACCATCCCTGCGTGTGGAAGGAACATTGTAATAATAATAATAATAATAATAATAATAATAATAATAATAATAATAATAATAATAATAATAATCGCATTCATAAATACATTTAAAAAAGAAGGAATCCATACTTTCCAGCGTCGACTTAGTCAAATAGGACATCAAAACTTTCAAGTCTGTCAAACACATAACATTTTATTAAGAATTATAACATAAATATACCTGAAAAAAATACACACTATTACACCAAGAATGGCATGTTTCATTCTACAAGAACATATTCATATTCTATCAGATTACTTAAATAATGCGCATATATGTACAGTATTGTTTACGTTGCATAAACTTGTCAATGATAGAGAGTTTGGTGATAAAATGACAAGTATTAACAAATGATGATTTTTTAGTACTCAGCCAACACTGTATTAACATAATGAAAAACAAAATTCACTATTTCTCTGGATTGCCGAAGGTTAGTCCGCTGTCACCAAACACTATTTCAATACAAATACATGGGGAAAATTCTTACTCCACCCACTACCCTTTGCTAACGATGTCATTCATTGTGGACTGGTGGAAACTGGCGAAAGACAGCCAGGAACTGAACCCGGGCCCCTCATACAAATGAATAAAGCATAAAAGGCTAGAATCCAACAAACGAATACGTTAAAATAGATTAGGGTTTACGGTATTATCATAAAATTGGCTGAAGCAGATATGAGATGGGCACGTAACAAGCAAAAGGATACATAACGAAAAATGTTACTCACATACATATTTTTGGAGGCTACTTTCTTTTAAAATGCGTAGGAGTCTTGTACTTCCTCAGAAATAATCTCATCAACTTCTTTACTTATCTCATTTTGATGGGTACATAGGGAAGGATAATAGCAATAGATTCAGACAGTACCAAGCAATGGTATTCTGAATTTCTTACAAATCATTTCTATCGTGAAAGTGCAACTACAATCAAAGAATATATGAGGGGCTGAGAACAAAAACCAGGTAAGTGACGGAAACATAGTTTTGAGGAAATTGCTGTTAAAGTTGTACATGGCATAAAATATTACACAATAGTTTGGTTGAGTTCCTTTATTTTTGTATCAATTAATTATATCATAATCATTAATACTGAGGTGAAATTAAGTTCCAGCATTCATTACAGACTTGGTAATAATTATCCAAAAATACTTAACTGTTATTGAATAAATTTTTATTTAATGCAAAAACAAGGTAAGTGACTTTAACATCGTAACAATGGCATTAGTACTTTCATGATAATGAGAGTCACTGGAAAGTTAACTGTTTTCTTCATTGTTTGAAACTTCTTCAGGGACCACGTCCGGAATTTCAGTGAGGGAACATCCCCTTTGTCGAGTTGCTGGAACACTATGATGAGGCAGACTGTCAAAGAAAGTGTGATGAACAGGAAGTATCAGCGGTTTAAATTCCTGGAGGTTCTTGTATTTTGCAGCCCATATAGGTACATCTCCTAGATAGAGCTTTGAGAGTATTACTTCTGATGATCTGCCGACCCCACATTTTACTATCTTTTCGGTACCTTTAAAGTTACACGGGAGCATATAAAACTTTGCGAAAATGCTTTCCCCACTTTCCTTATTGATATTTTCTGTGTATTTAAAGCGACATGACCTATGATTGCCAACATCCTTCAAGACTTTGACCTTTTTCACAATACCTCTATGACCGACATACTCCTTCCCAGAATTCCGTAAAAGTTTCTTCTCCACTGACTTCCTTGGTGTTCTCTGTCGCTTACGCCCCCTAGGTAGGACAGTAGGAAAGTCTGTAGGTCCAGTGTCATTGCCTTCCAATGGTGATGAAGGCTCTCGAGGATGGTCGTCTCCATTCCCGTTATTTGGTTTTGGCATACCAACTAAAACAATGATTATTATTATTATTATTATTATTATTATTATTATTATTATTATTATTATTATTATTATTATTATTATTATTATTATTATACATTTTATACAGTTCACTTGGTCAACTTTGTAGGCTTTTGTAAGAGAAATATTTTTATGTTCATGTTCACAGCAAATTTTATCACTACGAGTACATACCCTTGCTTTTCATTCCATTTGCTGATATTGTGTCATGACCTTTAGAATGAAGGTCAAATGATGCAGAGCCGTCCACAGTGTTCCGTAAGAGTTCTATTTTTCTGTTCTCTTTAGGTTCGGTTTACGTATTTTCAGTTTGGTGTCTTCACTTTCTGTGCTTGATGAATTATTTCCTGGATCATAATCTGTATCCCAGTCATCCGCATAAGTTTCTGATTCGGAGTAACACTCTGAAAGTTATGTTAAAATGAAAGCTAAAATACTGTATATTCCATTTACAATGGGTCAAAAATGAATTTGAGATAGCTTGGATAATCCATTAGAAAGCATTCTTTCCTTTTTGAAGTGTTAAAATTATTCAATTACAATTCAAATAGGAGCATAACTATCATTCAAACCAGAATAATATTAATGCTTCTAAACAAACAAGAAATTCATCCACATAAAGCACAAAACATATATACCAATTATATATTAACATACCTTTAAATCAGGATAACAACCTTCCTTTTTCTTTATTTTCCATTGTCTGTAGAATCACAACCTTACGATGTAACAAACAAACAATGCCCATGAGATCACTTACCTGGTTTTTGCTCTAAACAGGAAACATATTTTACAAAGAGAACAAGTGAATGGTGCCTAGATAGCAGCACTGAACAGTGTGATCACTTACCTGCTTTTTATCCTAAGAGATATCGTATTGGACTACCACAACCTGCACTTAACTCATTTTTTCATAAAATGTCACTTACCTGCTTTTTGTTCTCAGCCCCTCATATGATTTATATATATATATTATATATATCGGCATTTAAACCCGAAAGGTAATTGCAATCTCCAAAGAGTGGCCTCTCTCAGAATTTAAAATGACATAAAAGCACTTCAGCTGAAAAGAATAATCACCAAACACAATGAGCTACAGAAGTGAAATAAACATGGTCAAAGATGATATATAAGACATAGAATAAGATCCCGAAATGTAAAAATAAAACGGTTAAACCCGTCAGGAACTGAGACAGCGGTACTACAGCGTCAGAGGATTGAAGTCACACAAGGTGCAAAGTCGAGCTGAGTAATTTAGAGGGGCGAAACTCGCAGCGAGGGGCGTGGCGCAGGGAGTGAAGGAGAAAAAATATAGCAGATAAGGATGGCAATACTCGGATATATTCGGGCTTTTAGATCTACCACCCTGCTAGGAATAAAGCGGCAAGAACCAGGCCTGACGCGTTTGGAAATCAGGGCCATATCTACTCTCATGGAAGGATATTAGAGAAATTTAAAAAACACGGTTATATTCTTCATAATTTACTGAAGGACATGATGTGTCTTGAGATGTTAATAAGCATTGTTTTTCGTAATACAACATTTGCGCGAGTACCGTGGGAACAAAACGACTCACTACACAAAGAACTCAAGTGTGTATCTTGGTGAAGTCCCTAGCGTGGTGTCACCGGCTGTCCTAATAAATGGCAAGAGATGTGTGGAGAGGCATTTATTCCAAGTTAACATTTTCTTCAGTGTGGTCGCGTGTGTCTCAGTCCGACAGGTGACTGCACCGTGAAACCAATAGAACAAAGACTTGGTCGTAGAAGATGAATAGGCGAAGTGTTTGCAATTCGAGATATAAATGTAGCCAGCGCCTGAACTAGAACTGGAAGAATTACGGACTTCTAACATGAGTTCGTGTGCGGCTAAGCACTAGGCATTCACTAAGTACATCTGGCTAGCTAGGCCGCAATCTTTGCCTTGCCGTAAAAGTCAGATTTCTAACATGAGTTCGTGTGCGTTTAAATACTAGGCATTCACTAAGTACATCTGGCTTGATATACAGAAATTTCTGCCCTAACGTAAATAAGAAGGAGTAGGAGAGTCCGGAGTGCGTTGCAGACGATTGACTGCGTGTTTAATTGCAGTTAGCACGGTGGAGAACTACGACAAGAGCTGCCCATAGCACGAGACCTTCCAACACTCATATACAAGAAGACGGCATCGCGATGAGACCATTCCAGGAGCTGAGACCAGGAATGTCAACCCAGGATGACGGAGGCCTGGTGATGGGCTAGACTCAACAACCGAGTCCGGTATGGAGGAGCCGTGAGGTCTTCAGCATTAAGATAAGTTGAACAGGTGTTTTGACATGAGTTAGGGACAGCAATTTTTGCAGATATTTTTCTTTCAATGTAATTAAATCTTTATTTAAGCTCTTTTGGCAACCATGTTTTGATATCAGGAGTAATGCATGTATATCCAGTGTTTTAGCTTTGTTTTATAATTGATAACGAGGGGGATAGGTCCGATCTAGGTTTGTTGTCATGATAATAGTTTATTTTATTCCTTTGTGCTTGATAACGTAGATAGTCCCAGCATCAGGATCTTTTAAACGTAAGGATATGCTGCCTTATAATGTTGAGTGGGAACTCATTGCGGTGTACTGGGCTACTTAAAGTCAGGGTTTGCATGTTTATCTGTGTGCATGAATTTCACAGGAAGTGGCGAAGCAGAGGAGCATGTGTTCTCAACGTCGAACAGTGAGGGTTATCAAAATTTTGCTGGCGAGGTTTTCCCACAACTGTGCACTCGATTTGAACCGGCGACTCAGGGATAAAGAAATATAATGTACGGATGACACTCCATGGATTTTGATGAGTTTCCATGGGATGAAATTGACCTGATATGAGGTCCGGCACGTATGCCTTGATGTGAATCAGAAGGGAATGCTCCCCATGTGTATTATAAAGAGGCCCAGAGAGCCGAAAGAATATCCGCTTTGAGGGAAACAGAATGTTCAAAGGTCCCATTATCCCAGGACAATTGTCAGCCGTGTGTGTAAACCAGGCCGAACTGAGAGTGTACGGGTCGACTGACGTCTGTTTTGAATGGCTGAAAGTATAGACGACCTTGTCCCAACCCCTCGCCTCGAGCGGTCATTGCCACCGCCCATCATGCAGTTCAGAGGGAGAGATCCACCCCTTGCGAAGACTGCCAAATGAGTGAATTGTTTTGTCCCTTTGGCTTGTAAATTATTTTCAGGTGCTGCAGTGATTGCTGCTTTATTGTGTGCTATTTGGTGTTATTCTTACCTGTTGATTTGTCATGTTTTTTGTTAGAAAGTGCAGTAGGGGTTGTGGGTTCAAGTACCATCCTTGCCAGTAGGTAACGAGCTCACCATTACCTTCAGTGTTATTTTGGGGGCAACCAATGGCCCTACATTTATGTTTATGTGTAATTATACCCCGTATGTGAGGGAATTGACAATATCTGCGAAGAATTTCTGTTCCTAATATTATAAGTTGTGCCTAGGCGTTTCTCACGAAAAACCTGTTCAAACCTATCGTCAATGTAATTAAGATACTAAAGCAATAACCACGCGGACTTCATAAATATTAATTGTTTCGTTGCCACCTCATGGCCAACGACTGAATTCGTATGTGTGTTATCTGTGTCTCCTTTTGTTTTCGTTTATGCTTTCGTTTATTAAAATCTAGCTTAATTTTATCTCGTTCCTCATTTACTCCCACAAGAACGTTACCTGTCCTGTCAGATCATTAGATTCTCTTTAGTTATACTTGATCTAGGCACCAAACCGAACACGCGCTCGACGACGACTTAGCCAGGCGAAGCAAGGACAGTTACGATAGGTAAGTATGCCACTCTCCGTACCCACCGTCTTGATTTTATTTTTCCCACGTGTCTATAGGGTACAATACAACGCATCCACACATGCACACGTAGAGACCAGATGTGCAAGGCAACATAAAATGCAAAATCAAGACACACCGCGATAAAAACTGCAGTAGCATGAGAAAAGTGAGTCAAAAGCTCATGAGCTCGATCTGAGAGCCCAGATGAAATAATCAGGCTGGCCAAAATACAGGGCAAGGCTCACCTAGTCATTACAAAAATCAAACCACAAATACCCTATGAACAGATTCATGTCGCCCCTGGTAGAGAACATGAATTGTACGGGACTAGCGTTTTAAATACACATCTCAACATGAGCTCAAGTAAGGAGTCGCAGTAGAAGAGAAAGAAACAGGTCTCAAATGAAAAATCTTCATAATAAAACAACATCACACACACTTCTATCAAAACGGTTTAGTGTTACTTTTTTGTTTTTGTTCCTACGTAGGAACAAATATATATATATATCAAGTAAAATATAAAGTAAAGGGAAAAGTGAAAATTAATTCGCCACAATAAAAATGAAGAACAAATAACATAACCGGGATCAGAAGGAACACTAGCCTAGCATCGCTGTGGCAAGCCAAGGGAAGTAGTAAAAAATTAAATACCTGGAATAAGAATCCACACATATAAACATATCCTGTACGTTGACTCAAGGCAGAGAGCCCCGTGTGGAAAAGTATAAATTTTTAAAGTACCATTTAAATGATACGAAACACATTTCATAGCTCTGCCTCTCCATCTTTTTAACCAGGGCTACCATTCTTTTCTCATAGGGATCATACAAAGCAAACCTAGGATAGAAAGACATGTTTTGGAAATTTACAATTGCATGTGGCGTCATCTGATATAGCAAGTAGATATCATGTCAGAGAATATTTACTATATTCAGATAACAGACATGTGATATCGATATCAGGGAATAGAATAACAAGACCATTTGAGGAATCAAATATTAACACCACTATGTGTGGCATATTAATCACAATGGGAATGAAACGGAGGCATTCAAAGAGAGGGCAAAGAGGATGGAGATGGCCTTTAGACTACAAGTCGATCTCCATTCAAGGCACTGCGCAGTGCTCGAACGGAGTGCCTTCATGGAGCAGAAAGTGACAAGGGTGGCAGACTCAGGCCTTGAAAAGAGGGAAAGGAAGTTCCTTTGGAAAACCTTGGGTCCAAAGTAGTCGCAAAATGACAAACTTACTTCGTGATTGGGAGGGGAAAAAAATACAAAACCATCGAAAACGACGACGATGATGGAAAGAAGAATGACCATTTATGGAGACTTTAAAAATATAAATAGGCGAGGTTGGGCGACAAAGTACTCCTTCTACAAGAGAGGTGGAAAACAGAGTCTGGGTTGCTTAAACAAGTGCACAAAGAGTGAAATTCAAAGAGGAAGAGATACCCTAAAAGCCAAGGCACATCCCGGTGGCGGAAAGAGAAAGGAGAAGCCAAAGACTAAAGGATATTCGGCGAGAGTGTAAGGAGAACGGCAGGTAGACTGTGTAATCGTGGCCCACAGATGGCCGTATCGATGAACGAATAACAATAATGTGACTCTTAATAAGTGGCTGTGCAGTTTGAGTCACGTATCTGTCAGCTTGGATTCAGGAGATAGTAGATTCGAACCGCACTGTTCACAGCCCTGAAGATGGTTTCCCCGGTTCCTCATTTTGACACCAAGCAAAGGCTGTACCTTAGTTAAGACCATGGTTGCTTCCTTTCTACTCCTAGCCCTTTCCTATCCCATCGTCGCCAGCAGACCTACTTGTGTCGGTGCGAGGTAAAGGAGATTGTCTTCAGCTGCCGTGTGCAGCCATGTAGATATGATGCCACTCTGGCTGCCTGTGGATAAATTAAGATGTCCCAGTTCACTTGTACAGATGTTAGTGAGAAGAGAATTACATTTTAATTAATTTTGTCGGGTGAATATTAATCAGCGATCTTTTATACATACAGTGAGGAATGGACATTTTGCGCCCCTGAGAATTCAGACAAAACCTACCCTCTGCCACTGATCCAGAGAGGAAGTTTGCTCTCTGAACAACAACGTTTTTGTTTTTAGTATAGTTCCGGTTGTCATGTCAAACAAAATTGCTGTGCCTTCATTTCTTTTTACGGGTGGTTTAATGCCGGACTAACAGCCAGAAGGTTTTCGTTGACGTAACATTCAGAAGGCAAGGACTGGGTAGGTAGTATTTTCCTGGTGTCAAACTGGGGAATAAGGGAACATCACTTGCAGCGATGTCGACGATTGGATTCGAAGTTATCACCTCCCTGATGCAAGCATACAGCTGGTCGAAACTATCCACGCGTCTATGATGCATGACTCCTTCTTGGTCTCAAAACTTATCTCCTTCTTCGTCATTCTGCCCGTTTTCACCAATTTACTGGGGTTGGCACGGGGTTTTAATCTGGCCTAGTTTTACGATCGTTGCCTTTCTTCACGTCAACTCTATATGAAAAGAAGTGCGTTTCTGTGGTCGCTAGTAGTATTGTACCATATGTACATGCACATATGTATATGATGTAAAGAAATACCAAGTCTCCGAGCTGGAGGAACTGACCACACGCAGTTAAAATCGTCACTGTGATTATGAACTCAGTCCGGAGCCCTCTAAAAGCAAGTACCATTCAACAAGTAAGAAGTACACCTTAAGGGAATGGTTTACAAATATTCCCGCATTATACACCACTTTGCAGAATTGTTTTAAAACCTAATAATATCTTGATCTGTTCCTCTTTTCCGTTGAAGGAAAATGAAAATTTACAGCCTGCTTTCAGTGATTTGATCGGGTCAAGAATGGAATCAGTGAAGCCCCAACTAGGAATTGTGCCTGTCGCACTCCTTTGTGGCAATGAGATGTAATGAAACGATATTCGAGAAAGTTTCTGGAATGAAGAGAAAACCGGAATACCCGGAGATAAAGCTGTCCCGCCTCCGCTTTGTTCAGCACAAATCTCACATGTAGTGACCGCGATTTGAACGACGGAAGCGAGCCGTGAGATACCAGCGCGCTGCCGTCTGAGTCACGGAGGCTTCTCACTTGGAGGTGAAGAATTTTCCACACGTGATTTTGTGTAACTGAATTATCCCAACTTTAATTTTAGTAATGCCCGAGGATTTTGCAATGCTTTTATTCCTACCAGATGTGTGGAAAGTGCGAGAAATGGTGGAACGTCATTAGGGAGGATGTGTCTTGTCTCTGTGGCCGACTGGTGGCACACAAAGGAGCTAAATCAATGCTCATTGCGAATACAGTTGATTGTGTCAGGTGTTTCCTCACTGTAAATAGTGGGGTGCACGCTCTCATTAGCAAGTTGGAACAAACTTCTTGTCAGGGAAGGACTCAGCTCCGTATTTACCGTTGTCGACTCTGTTCCCACTACACAGGATCAAGCGTACGTCTGGAACAAGTTAAAGTTTCAGTAAAGCGCTCGTCATACGAAATAGAACGTCGTACTGTTACTTGAAGAGACTTTGTTGAGAGGAAGAAGGATACCACAACGTAGAATACAGGGTGCCTGCAGTGCACCGAGAGGGGACAGCCAGGCTTCATTTGTGTGACAAGATTGATTTGGATAAAGGTTAAGATAATATTCAATACAACTTTATTTACAAGCAGGGTATGATTCCTACAGTAAGACACGAATGGTCGACAGGAAGTTCATTACAGTCGATGATGGTTGTGTTGCTGGTCACTAGCACCCGAAAATATACAATCAAAAGTAAGATCCATACCAAGGCTGATGAGGCAGTCGGACGGCTCGTAGTGGTATTTATGTCGTCAATTATTTATTCCAGTAAAATTGTTCATAATATGTGATAATATGTGATTTTATGTGTTGACACCATTTTTGATACCGAAGCTCTTAAGGGAACCGGGAAATGTGAAACGATAGAAATATGTAACTTCCGATGTTTAGTTGCACATTCCTGAAACTAAATGCGATATTTCCCTGAATATTATTCTCGTATATTCACAATACATTCATCATTATTTGGGCAGAATATGAAGCTTCTGTGTTTTATATTTTGTGTCAGAAAGAACATTATAAGAATATTTTAAAAATACTGTTACAATTCCCTTAACTGATGTACCTTTTTCAGAAAAAATAGTCAAACCTGACCCAAGAAACTTTGCATGAACAATATTCAAAACTTTTTTGAGCTTCTGAAGTAAAATTATTGTCCTATTCTTTACAGGAGTTATAGTAGTTGTTTATATTCTAGTTGAAAAATGAAAATTTCTGTAAAATTTTTAGTGCTCCTCAAGCTGGCCTCCAGGAACTTATCAAGATCTGTGATTAATGTTGCCATTTACGCTTTCACGGCCCCATGTCTATTATATCTATCATGTCTATCATGTCTATCTCTGATTAATTCTTTTCCACAAGCAGATCGATATAGTGTCTAAGAGACTACCAAGTTTCAAATACATAGATGTGGTAGTTTTTCACACACAGTTTCAAAACACATGACTTAAGGAAAATCCAAACGGAATGTTCGACTGAATGATATTGAGCGTGCAGATTTATGTTTTAACCTAACTTTTTTGCCTCAAATATAACTTCAGCCCAATAATTGATACATCATATTCTTCAGGAACGATTGGAGATTTTTAAGTTCGAACACGAAAATTGTCATTTTTGAGCCTATCGCACTTCCCGGCTTCCTTAAGGAATAGACTGGACACACAACATGGAACTAAGAATAACTAGGAATTTGTTCAAACGTGCATTACTAAACTCTGCATTGGTTCTTCCTGAATACTGCTCTGTGATACAATCTCTGGAAAATAAACCTCAGTTCCATAAATTAATATCAAATGGTTGCTTTTCGCTGGCGGATTTTGGTCTATGATAAGACATAGCGATTTATTGCCTGAGTGATTACGTTCAGATGCGTATTTCTTGGCTTCAATCGTATGTGAGATAGTTTTGCATTTCTTCGTTTCTTTATTCTAAACCGATACCTTTCTTTATTACGCATTTACTTTTTGCACACCTTCATATATAATTTGTTGCCCCCTGTTAAATTCGTTCTTAAACACTCGAACAAATAGACGTTCATAGGTGGGGATGTTACGGGTTGGAATACTTTACCAAGGAAGATGTTCTATAAATTTCAAAATTTTTGGAATAATGTAAGAAAGGACTACGAAATCAACAAATAGGAAATATAGCACCTGGGCGACTGCGCTAAATGCAGATAAATTTTGAGTGATCCATTGTTCGTGCGGCAGCCATTGTATTACCATAATCTCGGGTTCAGAGAACACTTTCTAATGGTACCGTGTATAATGGCCCGAAAATGATATTAGATTGTCAAATCTGCGACTTGAAAACATGTGTTTTTGTTTTGGAATTCGGAGAAGTTTATTACGCAAAAGTAACAATATGTCTAATGTTCTATCTTGGAGATGTTGCCCATTTTGGTCTTTAGTTTCGATGTTATTAACATCAAGCCGAATCACATATCTCAAAATATCACTTTTTAAAAACCCTCCCTTCACATGTGTTATGTGAGGCCCATCGAGTGTCAGATCTTCTTGTCATGTCCTACATTTCCATTTGTTTACTTGTTGCTATGGTGGAGAGAAAGAGAGAGGGATTTAGTTCAAGAGCTCTAAGCCCAGCTGTGAGAATTAAGCTTTAAATGTATGCAGGCTGATTTTAAAGCCTTTAGCACGTCAAAACACCACAGCGACGATTTTGAAGCGATCATATTTTTTTACTTTAAAACAGACGAAAAACTGTTAAATTAAAGTTTTGTGTCCAACTGCAAAGAAACCATAATTAAATTTCATGCATTGCAAATGCTAAAAGAATTCAAGCACTTTAGGCTTTTTCAGTCGTGAAATTACCAACGTTTGCCCCCAGTGTAACAATGGGCTCATCAGTTTGATTGCTACTCTTTTGTAAGAGTTGGCGGCTAGGGCGACGTTGAGTCACACTGCAAGCGTCCTATGTAGGACAATGCAGTGACGGTGCACTAGGGGAGATATAAACCTTCACTTGTATAAATACCTGTCGTTGGCTTTGTGATGAAATGCTGATAATTTGACAGTTGAAAAGGCCTAAACAGCGTTAATGTTTTACAAGTTTTTTAACGTCCATCATGAACACCATGATTGGTTGAAAAGATAAGCCTCTTAAAATCCTCATTTAGGGCTGTGTTACAATTATCAGGAGGTTCCGATTGCGTTTCGTGACTAACGAGACTGGTTCAGGAGAATTATCGGGCTCAGACAACCACGGACAGAACACAGAAAAAAAATTAAAAATGAGGACATCTTATAGCATATGGCAAAGATCACAGATGCAATGGTAACATTCTGTGAGCAACTAATTTTAATTATATCTCCGGATTAATGAAACCATGAAGTGGGCCTGGGAGGTCAAGAAGTACAAAGAAAAGATTAGAATCACAGCAGAGTTGATCCACAACAGTTCAGCAATCGAGTCGACAACCTCCAAACATTCCAGGAGAAACAGGTAAAGAATTTGCCCACACTGATAGAGAAAGATTAGAAGTGAAAAAGTGAAGAAGATGAGGAAAACTGGGCATGAATATTGACGGAGTTGGCGAAAAAGTAACATTTAAAACATTCTACTATCTATCTTGGATGAGAAAGGGGAGCTGCCGTCAACTTCCGCCACATTCTGATGGAGCCATGGTAGCGAAAGGTGTCACACATGCGGACCTGGTCCTTTTTTATCGCTCGCTGCCCCTCCTGACGCCAACTCTGTACGGAGGTATTTAATCACTATTTAATTTTTCTGAGGTGGTACATAGTGTGGCGGGTCCGTGGTGTAGGATACCTGGCCTTCCAGTTCCCCGGAGGCCCCGGGTTCAATTCCCCGCCAAATCAGGGAATTTCATCTGGATCTGTGGACTGCCTGGAGAACTAATCAGCCCAAGTTATTACAATTGAAGCGCTGTCTGACGGTGAGAATGTGACCCTAGTCTAGGAAGTCAAGAGTATGTCCGAAAAGATTCGTCGTGCTGACCTAATGACTCCTCGTAATCTACTAGTCTTCAGGATGAGAAGCAGCCGCTTGGTAGGCCAAGGCCCTTCGACGTTGTTGCGCCAGGTACGTATTGTGGTATCATGTGTTGTAGGAATTATAAGGCGAGTTTTTAAGACCGACCGACCGACCAACCACCCAGCCTACCACCCACCCACCCACCCACTGATGTCCATTTATGGTTGTCATGTTGGTGACAGGTTCCCTAACCACTTGTTTACCTTCAGAACCTGGATTTACAAACTCATTAATCTTACTATTAGACATTTAGACAGTAATATGTTAGAACGCTAACTAATTTGGTTATTAGGAAGTGTCGTGAAACCCGTTCTTCCAAAATGTAGAAAGAGGCACATAAATTCTAGGAGTTTTATCAGCCGCACCCCTAACATCTATGCAAATATCATAACATAACCGTTGTACAGGATAGACTATACTTATTACTCGCTTCATCAAGAGTACATTCTATCCTATCAGGACGTAAAAATATCGACTCTAGTGATTACCCAATTGAAGATCTTTCCTTATATTAACTACTGGGTACTTACAGTGATCCCCGTAAGGTAACTTCACCCCATCAACACTCCTGTTGGTGAGCTACAGGTGACATCATCCACGAAAGGACTTGTCCGTGATACTCTGGAGTGACGGAAACGACTAGCATTCAGTGATGATGAACTTCTGGGGTAGGTTGTAGCCACCTGTCGCGATGCGTGCGGAACTCTGCCCTCTCGCCACTCAACCCTCCCTGCATTAATCGAGCGGAACGCCTGCCCAGATTCCTTAACACCCCCCAACCCCTGCCCTGCTGCACTTATCACCGGCGAGTACTCCCCGGAATTCTCCAGGGGGAAGTAGGGTCGCTGTAACGTCCGCAGCACAAGATAAGCTTAATGGCAAAACACAATGGCATGGCATTTCGACAAGCTCATGGAATTTTGAACTTCATTTCAGCAGCTGCATATCTCACACTTTTCTCGCGAGGGGAGCAAGGAACATAACTGCCAGGGGTTTTGATTTGCTGAAATTGCGTGCAACGGCAATGGAATTATCATTACCAGCGCTACATCAACAGCTGAAGTATCTTGCTGCTGCAGTGGTTAGTGCAGGCGAACTCCTTCGTGCTGGGATAACAGCTGATCTGCAGGTCTTGTAATAACAGCACACGTTGCTTTGACACTATAGTGAACCGTCCAAGAATATCAATCAATCAATCAATCAATCAATCAATCAATCAATCAATCAATCAATCAATCAATCAATCAATCAATCAATCAATCAATCAATCAATCAATCAATCAATCAATCAATCAATCAATCAATCAATCAATCAATCAATCAATCAATCAATCAACTGGGAAAATGTACGTTTCTGGAAAGAAAGCTTGGTCCCCTCCATAAGCCCTCAAAGTGCGTAATTGCAACACAGATACAACTTATAGATTCCGTGAGCGAGTCCAAATCTCACAATAGTATCAGACTTTATGGTATGAGTGGGAAATCTAGAGTTTTCAATGATAGAATATATTGAAATTGACAATTTCTGTAGGTGTGATCACGACATCAAGAGTCACGTAAAGCTTGTTGTGACGTGGGAAATGCGGCTGGGGTTGTCATAGCGACCAGCACAGTGTAGTTAGATGTTAAAGAGATAACGTATAGAACCTTATAATCTTACAAAAGCTCGTAAGAGTGATGTCGTCGTTGTGCAGGAATCGAAGTAGGAGAGGGTCTTTCTAACAAGAGGGGTCAGCCACGAGGTTAAACTTGTTATAATCATTACGAGGTCATATCTTCATGTCAGCGAGCACACGGTGTTCATCAACGGTGTTTCATTTCTTTACACAAGCAACAACTCGAACTGGGCAGCCGATATTTCAAAACAATATTTCAAGATTTTACTGCGATGACTACGTATATCTCACTCACAAGGAACTCTTCGGATTACACGAGGCCGCTTGAATGAAGGATGATCAATCAGAACGCCTGTCGTACGACCAGAGTCCGAATTTTCAGGTACTGATAGGTTACTTCTTGAAGCGAGTAACAAGTATACTCTAACCTGTACGATGGTTATGTTATGCGATTTGGCTATACAACTCCTAGAATTTATGTTACTCTTGCTGCATTACAGAAGAACGGGTTGCACGACACTTCCTAACAACTAGGCTCGGAAGTTGAAGACCTACAAAGTGCCAAAAACAGACATAAAAGACTTAAAATATCCAAAAACGACCAAAAATTAACAAAAGAACGTAAAATGCGATACAAATTATTTCATAAGTTTTATTTGAATTACATATTATGTTGGAGCAAGAGGCATCATTACTCACACATTTCACAACTTTTGTAAGATATTTCATTTGGATAACCAATTTATTGTGGACATTTGGCTAGCACCCCTGGAAGGATCGTTAACAATAGTAGGAACTTACCTATATCTTTGTCCATAAGGAGTTCCTCATGGATTTCAAAATTATTGAATGGTACGATTTTTATTAAGTGATAAGTATGCTATAATATGTTATACCAATCATTTATAGACATATTTTATACGACCCTTGTAATCAACTTTTTATGTAATTTTTGTCTTTTTGGCAACCTCCAGATGGGGGAAACAGAAATAAATGCATTTCTCTCTCTCTATGAAGGAATATGATGTTTATAAGTACAAAATTCTGGTGGTACGAAAGATACTGTGCAAAAATATGAGTGAGTTACCTCTTTTTTCAGACATCATATATTTTTAGATTAACTTTAAAAAAGGAATTCCGTGTTTGTTAAAAAAGTAGCCTAATTGTAGGCTTTAGAACAAAATATTTTTCCACCAAGAAATAATTCAGAGAACCCGCAATGGACATCCTGGGAAAAAGTAATTGAAAGTAGTATAACTGGAATAATATTTGGCTTAACCACACCAGGGTTACAGAAACCTTACCACAGTATATCACAACAGTCATCTCCAGGTTCATAGGTGTAAAGGGTCCTCGCTTTTCAGACAGAACATTGCGAAAAGTACAGAAGGGATGTTAAGTGTTCATACTTGAAACAATTGAGATAATCCTCTTCAAAAATATCACATCAAAACTTTCTCCTTTCAATATTTCTCTTATCTTACTCATATTTTGAAACCTCTAGTTTTTCCAAAACACTAGTTTCGTGTCATTTCATTAGCTTTTCATTTGATTTTTTCTCTTTTCAGATATGATTCAAATATATGCATTTACTCCAGAAAAGATCTTTAAGAGGTGATGAATGAACTAATGATGATTCAAATTGAAAATAGAAAAATGTGGCTCGAAAGAAGGTAATGTTGAAAAACCCATTAACCCCTAAAAGGGGCTAATAATGGACCAATAAGCCAAAAAACGCCGAAGAAGACAAGAAAGGAAAAATAAAGCCCACCATTTTCTGGCCTACAATGACCCGAAAAAAAAGAGGATTTTTTCTCAACTTCCAAACCCTACTAGTAACCAAATTAGATTGCATTTCTGACTTATTATTGCCTAAAAATCCGATGTTTTTTATTGCACAAGGCTGTCCTCTGTGATTCTCAGTAGGAATCCCTCAGTTTCCACTTTTCTTCGAAATAAATATTATATTAATAGAATACAACTTTATACATAGACGATCAAGATTTCCTTCGAAATACGTCATTCGAACTATAGCGCATTCCATGTTAAGAAAACAGTATTTGTCTTTGCATCTACAAGGAGTGAACACACCCCCTCTGAGACACCCACAATTCCTCGTGATTAAGGAACAGTACTTTGTAATGTATTATGAAAGACAGATAAAAAGGATGAGGCATTTTTGCCAGTAAGTTATTAAAATAACTACATAACATTTTATGTTTCATAAAAATATTTATAGGGAAGAAGCACAATGGCTGGAACAGCCATCGCTTCGTTGCCTTCCTTGTTGAGTGTTGTGTTGAGTGAAAGTTGGTTGTATATTGCGTAGCATTTGTGTGTGTTCCTGTATTTTCGTACTGTACAGAAGTTGTTGCTGAAGATTTTGGTGTTATGGTGTGCACCGATACGTCATGGTATAACTTGTCCTGATAAAATATTTCCCGTGTGTTTTATTTGTGATTGGTTTTGTTACTTACCTCTTCTTTATTAATCGCATTTCAATTTTACCACTTTATTTACGACCGCATTTAGTTATTACTTATTGTTTTTGTGCGCGATACGACAGCGCAGTAGTACACCGCTTTGCCTGGGGAAATTTCTTAAATGCAATGAAATGCATCCCTTACCCATCGCGCCGATATAAATATTAATTTTCTATTTCTATTTTCTCCCAAATTTGCATTACACTTCAATGCTGACGTTTTTCATGTTTACCTCTGATTACGTACACACGAAAAATAGCCTCTGTAACCCCCCCCCCGGTCCCTTTTAGTTTATAAAAGTAATTTGCAGCTTAGTTTCGTCCGCTTTTTATCTTGAACTTAAATACTGAATTTCACAGATTTATGTGCCTCCGTTTTCCCGTGGTAGTGTTGAGCAGAGCCGTTAGATATCGCAACCCTGTTGTCATAAGAGCAATACTGTTTTCTTAATATGGAATGACTTATAGTGGTAGAATATTGAGTTCAAAGCAAATATCTTTAAAAATGCTCCTCTATCTTAAATGGCGTGCCGGAAAATAAATCTCAACATTTCTGTCATTTTTTTAGAACTCAATAACTCACCTCTCTTAGACGGAACACAAGCATAACACTGATTTGCCCTAGGTCGCCCTCCCCTCCGTGGCTGTACAATGTAGGTCAATGTGTCTAGGGGTCAGTGCACTGCGTGCTGCAGGAAAGCTCTGCGTATAGGCGAGATGGGTTTATCAAATAATGACACATGTAATATTTTTGGCGAGTCAAGGTGTAACAGAGCAAGGGCGAGACGAATGCGTCGGGAACGATTTCCCAACAAAGAGACCCAAGTTATCGGCCTTTGCCTCTGTTCTTCGCAGCCTTCAATACCCGGGCTGATTATCGAGATTATTTTGTCCTTTAAAACAAGAACGAATCAAACAATCAATGAATCAATGACTTCCAGACTTACTAGGGAGACTACGCAGTATTACCTCATAAAATATCTGAGTCATTTCTCAAAGGTTCCAACAACAAGAACAACAAAAACAACAGCCATTTGTTTACGTAAAGATTTTAGAAGATGAGCACCGCTATTTTCTTATTATCAGCTAACTCCTTTCGCCCTCCCCACACCTTCGCCAACAGGGAAAGTAATGCTTGCATTACGCAACAACTTCCCCTCACCGATCATGCCCCGCCCAACTCCCTATAGCTACAGCAGACTGCTGCCTGAAGAGTTATTGAAAACCTCAAACATTGTGAATTTCACAGATAGCTGACAATCCCTTCGTACGGATCGCTTAGAGTAGTTTCTTCTATCACGTGTTATTTCAGTCAAACCCTGTATATTTTATCTTTCATTGTAAACGATGCACAAGTATTTTACACTCGAATATTTCTATATATTCTTACACTCTATGTGTTAGTGAAATAGGTGTATAGAACGTGGAATTCTGTTTTTGTAGTCAAAATCTCATATTCTGTATAACGTATTTGATGTGACTTTAAGATATTATTATCGGTATATTTTTACTGTGCATACAGCTAAATGCTCCGAGCCTTCTAGTTACGTTTCGGAAATTAATCATAACACTACCGTCAGTTTTCGGTAAACTGATTATAATCATTAAATTTAGGATATGCTAATTTTGATCCTTCACACAAGTCTCATTGTAATCTCTCTAGTCTAGCCCAGAGAGTTCTCTGATTAATAGAGGTCTTATTTAGAGTTTCTCTTCGACCATTCATTTTTGACCGGACATGTCGACTAGAGAGGAAATGTCCGGTTTCCTTATATTTTATTAAATAAATTGATGAACTTTTGTAATGTTCAAGTTCGTTACTGAACGGTAAACCAAAAGGTGTTGCTAGAAATGAAGAAAATTTCTGGATGTGAACAAACTAAATTCATTGAAAATATGTTCTAGAATGTAGAGATATCTTGGACAGTGCTTTGAAATCAATGACGATTTATTTTACAAGATCAGTTCCCACTTAAATCTTGAAAAACCCACAAAATAAAATTAGAGCCCAAATATTTCCCTCCAAGGATTCGAAGTACAGTGTCGACTCCCAGGTGCCTTTTAGTGTCTCTGTGGTGTTTGACAGTGTGATGTACATTCAGACGAACACAAGATAGCCCCCAAGCCGGAGGAATTAAAACAGACGCGGCCTCAGCGGAAGTACAAACCGGGACCCTCTGAATCAAATGCTGCTAAGCCGACCACTCAACAATTGATAATAACAGTCCGTGTGTTTAATTTTTTGAAGGTCAGAATGTTAACATACTGAGCGCACAACAAGTATGCTCAACCTGGACAACAGTTCTGCTATGAGACTTGCATAACTATTAGGGGTCCTGCTTATTAAAATCCTCGTTAGTTAAAGTTACTCTCGCTATATTAGGAAAGAACGGTTTATACGACACTTCCTAGCAGCCGAATTATTTTGCAATGTAACCTGTTACTGCGTAAATATCCGGGTTAATAATAATAATAATAATAATAATAATAATAATAATAATAATAATAATAATAATAGTAATAATAGAAATAATAATAAAAATACGCTGCCGGCGAGTGGTGACTACAATGCTCGGAGCCCCCGGTGTAATGAGTTATTTACTCATGGCCAGCATATGGCGTGGAGATGAGGGTCCTGCTAAACATAGCCGTGTTATTTATTTTCCCTTTACAAGGAAGACAGAATCCCGACACAACAAAAGCATCGCTCCTGACAGATGGTGCGGTCGGGCTTGTATTCAGCATGCCCCTACTCCTCCGTTTCGATCACGCAGCGTCTGGGGATGGTTTACACAACTTTGTTTGATTCAAAGAACTTCAGTAGTAATTATCTTACCGTCATGTAAATGATGCCCCAAGGACTGTTTAAGCAGACTCTCAAGGATTAACCTTAAACGTAGGCATCAATTTTTCTACTTTCTTGAAAGTGTTACAAGCTGAGTGTGTGCGGTAACTTAGGTGAATGGTCTGTTCAGACGGTCCCGGACACGATTCCCGTTCAGGTCGAGGATTTTAATCATGTTTTATTAATTCCTCTGACTGGCGGACTGTTTGTGTTTGTTCAAACACACACCTCTTCATTTTCACACAACACAGCACACAAGCGACCACCGTGGAAACACGCAGTAGTGATTATATCCCTCCACACAAGATTAGCGTCGGGAACGGCAACCGGCTGTTCAAACAGGACCACCCCTGAAGCAACAGGATACATAATAATAAAATAATAATAATAATAATAATCGGAACCGACTTTCAACCTATGAGGTCGTGTACTAAATGTACGTGTTGAAGAGATGTTAAGAACATAACAAAAATGGCCAACCAGTCACCAGTGGGATCCGAACCCACAACGTCCCGATTTCGCGTCGGTTGCTCTACCAATTGAGCTGTGGTGGCCTAGGCCATCTTTGTTCTGTTGGCAAGGATTTGAGCTACAGGTCTGGTACGAAAACCATCACACTGTACAGTGCGTTTAAGTTGCCCGTTGAGGGCCAAATTCAATGAAAATGGTAGAGCAACCGACGCGAAATCAGGAGGTTGTGGGTTCGGATCCTACTGGTGTCTGGTTGGCCATTTTTGTTCCGTACTTAACATCTCTTCAACACGTACTAAATGTACGTAACACGACCTAATAGGTTGAAAGTCGGTTTCGATTACAATGCGGTCGTGAAAATTCAATATTCAATAATAATTACCAGCTGAGGGAATCATCTTTTCCCAAGGAAAGTCCCACTACTGGCTGCTTCGGACGGTCGATGGTGGAAGGACCTACTCCTGAGCTGATGTTCGCGGTTTGGACCCCGGCAGAGATATTTCATTCTTCGAAAGACGTTCACATATTTTAGCACCCCGTATTATTGTTGTTTCTGTGGTCAGCATATTCATTGTCACTGAATAAAATTAAATTAATCCATCCGTAGCAACCATCACTAGAATTGCGTTTTCGTTGATAGATAGCACCAAAATTGAATGTCAAACCTGGTCGGCAGACCACGTAAAGGGCACCATTTGTGAAGGTCTGCAAATCGGTGTCAGAGGCATACGATTATATATTATTATTATTATTATTATTATTATTATTATTATTATTATTATTATTATTACAATCTAGGGCTATGCGAATACGCCCATTACTACTGTACCGGGCGGTACACCTCCGCGCCGCTTATTTAAAATGTGCGCCAGTTGAAACTCCTCTGCTGGAGGAAGTCTGAACTTTATCTACGCTATTAATTCTCTACTTTCTCAGAAGATGTCACCACGTGGAAAACTTTGAGTTTTTGAACTGTGTCATTTTTGATGTGCTTTTGTTTAGCTTGAAGTAAGAAGTGTGAACTTTCTCTTCTAGAGGACACTACTGAAGATCTACAATAGTGCAACCTAGTGCGGAGTCAAAGAACTATTTTGTTGGAGAAAATTTAATTTCAAGAGTTTGTTCTTTGTTAAATTTCTTTCTGTTATTGTTTAAGTTGGCTATATTTACCCCTTTCTTCCCCTTGTTTTGAATGTATCCAATCACGAATTTCTTCAATTTATTTCTGACCAATCTGGTGTATCTTCCCCCAACTTGAATCTGTTGCGGGGTCCTACCCAATAAAATCTTTGTGGGAGGGTGTTTTCTTTCCCCTAACGCCTAGAACTTTCTGCGAGAGTATTTAAACTGCTGATTTTTGGGTCTCCGGGCCACTTCTGTTCCATCTTTCAGTGTATTAAGTACATAGCAGGAGGCGGGAAGCGCCTCTTTCCTCGGCAGCGGTCAACAACAAGGTAATGGCCGATTAATAAATTCTTTCTTTGCTAGCTCAGCAGTTTAACTTTCGGGGCGGGTTCTAAGCGTTCCACTATGTAACCTTTTCCTAAAATGTAACTCCTCTTTTCTTCTATTCTCTTGTAAAGCTACATATTGGGATAGAGAGTGCTAACCCTCTCGAGCTCCCACTCACATTGTTTTGAGGTGAACTAATTTTCCCAACCTATTCTTCGTTAACGTAATGTAAATTGTTTCTTTTTAAGTCACCTCTTTAGTATGGGATTAGCCCTTGTATTAACGGCCTAGTGCCAAGTAGGTCTTAAACAAGTGTATTAAGAGTGCAAGATCGCCTCCTCTCAAATTGTTACTTTAGAGGTCATGTAATTAACCTTTTCATTTAATTGACCTCAGTAGGTTGGGTATGTTACCCCTGTGTCTATGTCCTGAGAGGACAACTTGAAGGTGGAGTTTGGTGAATGTTTAAGAGCGTGTGGCTCTTTGAGTGTTGTATGCCTCGAGGAGGCTTTTCCTGTGTAATGTGGAGCAAGTGCTCCTGAGCATGAATGGGGTTTTCTGCCCCTTTTGTCGAGTTCTGTATATTGTAAGGTTGGGCTTCTAGCTCAAGAATCGTATGGGCGGCTCTCGGAGCCCAAATTCTGTAATCTCTGTAATCGTACATTTCACATTGTGTTTCGGCTACTAAGTACCTGTTCTATTTGTTGTTACTTAATTTTGAAAAGAAAATATAACCTTGTTAAATTTTACATTAATTTTGATTCCGTAGTTTGAGACCCGTTCACGCCCGCACCTTCTTTCACCTCTACCTACCACCAAAACACGGTAACAACTACTACGCACAGTACTCTTTTACTGTGGGCTTCCTTTCTGTGTTCAGACCAGGTTGTTCCGGTCTTTTTCTTCGGTGTCTCCTCTTGGTCAACTTGGCATTTGTGAATTTTGAACCTGAAGAATACCCTGCTTTAGACATCTGGTGGTGGAATTCCTGCCTGTTTCAAATCAGTTTTGATTTACCCAGTTCATTACATTGTGTCTCCTTGTTTTATAAGTCTGTGTGAATGCATTTCTTTTTAGAATTTGCTTTAGGTTTTATGGCGACGATGGGATAAGAATGGGCTAGGAGTGGGAAGGAAGCAACCGTGGGCTTAATTAATGTACAGAACCAGCATTTGCGTGGTGCGAATATTGGTAACCACGGAACACCATCTTTACGGCTGCCGACAGTCGGGTTCGAACACACTATCTCCCGAATGCAAGCTCACAGCTGCGCGACCCTAACCACATGACCTATTCACTCGGTTGTATTCGGGAGATAGAGGGTTTGAATCCCAAGATCTGGATTTCTGCAGTTTCCCCATTGTCACGCCAAGCAAATGCTGGGACTGTATCTTGATTATGACCACGGCTGCTTCCTTTCCTCTGCTATCCTTTCGTCGCAGAAAACCTTCGATGTGGTTGTGCGACGTGAAAGATAACAAAATCCAAACTAAATGTTCTTACCTCGTCATCACGTGACGTCATCTATCGCATAGTTAGATGGAACCTAACAGGTGTAGTTTTTGAATCACGCTCATATGGCCTTTTTCCGTTTTACTTAACATTTATTGTATTAGCCCACCTGGTAGCCGTAATCAGTAAGTTGTCAAGTCTACGGTCTGCCGCCATGGTTAGCCAGTTCAAATCCCGTCGGTCAAAAATGTTTAGAAAATATTATCAGAATCCTGGCCGGCAGAGTGGAAGGGGTGGTGCCATACACTTTCTAAGTAGAATTTCTTTCTGTTCTTATCGTCAGATTTCTCCGTTGTCCTTCTTCTGCCCAGATTTCCGGGCTTCCTCAAGTATTTCCCTGGATTGTTCCTCAATTTGACGAAATTCTTTCGAGTATAAAATCTCTCTTGAATTTCTGTGACCACCTTGACGTATCTCTGTCACCCAGCGGAGGTGGATCATCTATTACCCATACTAGTACCTGTATTGTATAAGCTATTTTCTCTGAGTTCGTCCCCTTTTGCTGTCTGTTAAAAACCAACCTATCCTTTGTCAATGTAATGATGATCTCTTTTATTGTCACAAATAATTCCTTGTAGGTTCTCAAATCTGAGAAAAATGTTTCTGATCTTTTCGTAGGTCCTGAGAAGTTCATTGTTTTCGTTCTCAATGGCGCGCTCTGCTATTTGTGCGGTAGTGCCTCAGACTGTCCTGGAAGGATCTGGATTTATAAAAAACAGGGCACAACAGCCCCTAAGGGCCATGGCGTACCAGGCGACCGCTGCTCACCCAGAAGGCCTGCTAATTATGAGGTGTCGTGTGGTCATCACAACGAATCGTCTAGACCCTTATTCTTGGTTTCCTAAACCGGGGCCCTCATCTCACCTCAAATGTAATCACGTACCCTGAGTGGACCTCGAACCAGCCCTTAGATCCTGGTACAATTCCTTGGCATGGCGGGGAATCGAACCAGAAGCCCCCGCGTAAGAGACACGCACTCTACTCCTATACCACAGGGCCGGAAAATGTCCCATCGCACAGTTTAAAGCCTAATTCCACCTTGTTCTCTCTCCCCGGCCCAACGCTTCCTTTTCGTTACGATTGGGGATAAGAAATACACCCAAATATTTAAATTTGGAGTTCCTCTCAGGGATTCCATACGCTGTTTCAAACTCATAATTAATATTCGTCTTATCTGATGCCAGACACGTTGTCTTTCCGATTCTTAGAGCAGTTTCCTTCTTCTTCTTCTTCTTATTATTATTATTGTTACAATAAGGGCAGCAGACAAGGCCAGGTGGTACAACATCATTACTCACTCCTGCCGACAGATAGCGGCCAGCTCGTCCTCCCGCAGCCCTTTTTGTAATTAAAGCTTTCTCCTGAGCTACACCTGCTAGACTTTCACCGCCACAACTATTAAGTTCAACTCTCTCCGCTCCCTCTGCTGATACCACTGCTGATGTCTCTTCAATAATTAATTAGTTAATTAAAATTTCAGAATGAAACAGTATCGCGCCGAATTACTGAAGATTCGTAATAAACCTCTTACCAACAATATTTACAACAAATATATAAACATTCACAAAAGACGCAACAAAATGAACTATGCAACTGACACTTTATATTTAACATATTTACATAAACAGAGGAAACTGAGAATTACGTTACGTAATAAGAATGGCAGTCCGCCCCTATGGTGTAGTGGTTAGTGTGATGCGTTGCCACCCCTATAAGTGCGGGTTCGATTGCCGGCTCTGCCGCGAAATTTGAAAAGTTTTACGAGGGCTGGAACGGGGTCCACTCAGCCTCGGGTGGTCAACTCAGTATAACATTTCTTTAGATATCTATAGGTGTATATCAAGGAAAATCTGTTAATTACCTAGGGATCTGCGATTGCTGTCATAATAGGTTTCAGAGTGAAGTTCTACAGAGATCCAGTCCGTTTAAGTACACGACTGAACCTGTAAATTGACACTAAGTCAGATATATGCTGATTTGTTAATTTAGTATATCGAACAGAATTATTTTTCAAAATCTTTCATAATAAGACTCTAAATGTTTATAACTCATTTTTCCACATCATTAGATAACAAACGGAATTATTAGTGGCACCAGGACGGTAGCAGAAGTTAGATACCGGTCTCATCGTTCTAGGATTGAAAGTTCGATTCCCAGTTGTAGGAATGGCACGCAAAAGTCATGGCTCTCCATTTGATGCTATTGCTACGTTTAGAGACCACTAGTAACTCACTCAATGACCACCGTACAAAATTAACAACTCAGCTCCTTGAAATTGGCCGAGTGATTTTCAACTTCGCTGATAGATCGTACTGCATATCAGTATTGTGCAGTATTAAAAGTATTCTGTAAATCTGTTTACCTACTGTTGAGTGCCACCACAGTAGAAGTAAACACCGCCACTTATGATAAAAAATCACAAAGATACATGAATTCCTTTCTTTGAGAATTGTATCAAGTCTGCGAACACAGCTGACCTTATGGACAATGCAAGTCAAGCCTCAAACTGGCCGCAGTGCATTTCAATTCATTAAAAATCCACAATCCTAACTCTTCACACAAGCAGCTCAATGTAGGAAACATCCTATGGAAATGAGATATGATTTTAGGTAAATAAAAGGTAATAAAGTATGAGAATATATTCTTTATTTATTCCTAAAAATTACAATCCTTTTCTTAATAATCATTATCCGGTCGATTAGATTAGCAATTTGCCTTCTTCGACCATTAAGAGTGCTAATGTGAGTCAATGCAGATTTTAAGTTAAGCCATTATAACCATATTCGGTGCGGATATTTAAAAAAACCGCATGAGGGTACTGAACGAAGGAACACATCACAGAAATAATTATGTAAATAAGTTAATTTGCCTAGGATTTGAATTTTAAAATCGATTAAAGAAACACACGATTTTAGGCTGTTTTTCCGGAATTGCTTTTATGTCGGAAGTGATTTTGATTTTTTTTTTTTAAGTTTCTTACAGCTATCCAATAACGAGCTCGTCATGTATTTTGATCACCCTTAGGTTTTAAGCTTGTTCTGCAAGTTAATTATAAACAACTTGACTGTTGCCACAAAGATGTATCCCGGGGAATGTTGTTGTTGTTTGATTCATCTGTCCATAGACTGGTTTGATGCAGCTGTCCATGCCACCCTATCGTGTGCTAATATTTTTATTTATACTTAAATACTGCATCCTGCATCTGCTCTAATATCCTTGTCATATTCATACGTTGGTCTACCCGTTCCGTTCTTACCACCTACACTTCCCTCAAAACCAACTCGACAAGTCTTGAGTGTCTGAAAATGTGTCATGTCATTGTATCGCTTCTTCTCGTCAAACTGAGCCAAATCGATCTCCTCTTCATTCGTGACTCGATCTATCCATCTCACCTTCAGCACTTCTCTGTAACACCACATTTCAAAAGTGTCATTTCTCTTTCTTTTTGAGCTAGTCATTGTCCATGTTTCACTTGCAATTGCTTCAGGCGAAAGTGTTCAAAAACATCTTTCTAATTCCTATATCAATTTTCGAAGTGAGCAAATTTCTTTTCTTAGAGAAGGCCTTCTTTGCTTGTGGTGGTCTGCATGCTACATCCTTCATTCCGCCATTGTTAGTTATTTTACTATGCATGTGACAATATTCATCAACATTCTTTAAGATTTAATTTCCTAATTAATATTTCTTTTTCGCCAGTGACTTTACGTCGCATCGACACAGATAGGTCTTATGGCGACGATGGGAAAGGAAAGGCCTACGAGTTGGAAGGAAGCGACCGTGTCCTTAATTAAGGTACAGCCCGAACATTTGCCTAGTGTGAAAATGGGAAACAACGGGAAACCATTTTCAGGGATGCCGACAGTGGGATTCAAACAAAAAATCTCCCTGATGCAAGCTCACAGCTGCGCGCCCCAAACCGCACGGCCATCTCGCCCGGTAATATTTCTGCATCATCTGATTTCGTTTGACTGCACTCCATTACCTACGTTTTGGACTTATTTATTTTCACCTTGTACTCCTTCCTCAAGACTCTGTCCATACTATTCATCAGTTTCTCCAGATCTTCAGCATTCTCGATAAAAATAAGAATATCATCGGCAAATCTCAGAGTTTACATATCCTCTTTTTGGATGGTGATTCCCTTTCCAAATTCTCCTTTCATTTCTTTTACCGCCTGATCTATATAAACATTGAAAAGGACGGCGACAAACTGCAGCCTTGCCTCACTCCTTTCCAGATTCCTGCTTCTTTTTCACAGCTCTCGATTCATATTTCTCAGAGCGGTTTTAATATCCGAGGGGATACGATGTCTGGAAAGAAAGAATTCCTCCCGTTCGTTGCTTATATTACGTCATGAAAAGTTTGCATCTTACAAGATGTGGTTGTAAGTTCAGGATTAAGCAAATGTACTAATATTCAGGCGTCTTGAACAATGGTTTACTTTGAATAGGTACACCAGCTTTTTCCTCTTCTCCAGAATCTAAAGAATGAGTGGTCAGTCGTATCGATACAGACCTAACTCAATATCCTTTGCTTTGGAAATTACGCTCCCTCTATGGGTCGATTCTAAACTATCAAATATCAAGATTATGGGTTAAGACGGAGCAGAATAGTAAAATTTCTGAGGATCGAGATTAAACCTGTTCAACAGACCATCACGTACGGTGTTCACATGTACAATATTAATGGTGATATGTTTATTGTTTACCCGACAAAATTAATTAAAACCCACCCATAGATCACCGCATTGACTACCAGTTTCTCTGCCATCTCGTGGAGTGAAAAGTAATGTTGCAATTGGCACGCAGGCAACCTAAATAGCGTCAAATCAAAGTTCCTTTTCATTGCGCTACTTCCAGATCTTCTTACGGCTTTGATTTCTCCTTTGTCAGTTTTCAACCAAGATGTTGCGTGACTTGACGAGTGTCTCGGGTGCATCCCACATTCTGCCTCCCAAAGGTTGTCCTTTCCTGGATCCCCACTTTCTCAACCTCCTTAAGCCATAAAGCTTGTCCTTTCCTGCATATCTCCCTCCTAGATCCCCACTTCCTCAACCTCCTTAAGCCATAAAGCTTGTCCTTTCCTGTATATCTCTCTCCTGGATCCTAACTTCTTAAACCTCCCTAAGTCATAAAGCTTGTCCTTTCCTGTATATCTCCCTCCTACATCCTAACTTCTTGAACCTCCCTAAATCATAAAGCTTGTCCTTTCCTGTATATCTCCCTCCTGGATCCTAACTTCTTGAACCTCCCTAAGCCATAAAGCTTGTCCTTTCCTGTATATCTCCCTCCTAGATCCTAACTTCTTGAACCTCCCTAAATCATAAAGCTTGTCCTTTCCTGTATATCTCCCGCCTGGATCCCCACTTCTTGAAGCTCCTTGAGCCATGAATGTTGTGTCTTCTACTTTTCTTGTAGACTAAGTATCCTGTGTGCCAGTCTCTTAGGATTCTACCTCTTAATATGCTCTTTCGGTCTCCTTTTCCTTATAATAATAATAATAATAATAATAATAATAATAATAATAATAATAATAATAATAATAATAATAATAATACTAATAATAATAATATATAATAATTATAATTATATATAATAAATAATATATAATATATATTATATATAAATATAATATAAATATAAGATAATAATAATAATAATAATAATAATAATAATAACTGACACAGTTAGGTCGTATGGCGAGGATGGGATAGGAAGGGGCTACTAGTGGAAAGGAAGCGGCCGAGGTCTTAAATAAGACACAGCTCCAGTATTTGTCTGGAGTGAAAATGGGGAACAACGGAAAATTATCTTGGTGGCTGCCGACGGTGGGGTTCGAACCCACTATCTCCCGCATGCAAGCTCACAGCTCACAGCTCTCACCTGAAGGGCATGAGGATACCCTCGATCTCACGAGCTGATCCACCCCGCTAAGTGGTGGAGTATCGCTTCTACCGGTGGCGCAGTATGTAATGTGTTCTTGTTTCACGTCTGCCTCCTTGGAAAATGGTCAGTGTATTGGTGTTCGATTTAGAGGGTCACGGGATCGATTCACGTTCGGGACATGAACTTTAACTGCACGTGTCGGTTACTAGCTGTTTACGCTCGCGTCAATACATTCTTCTTCATTTCAATAAATCACAACGCACCTCAATATTTGGGCTGAGTGCCTGAGACGGTTGAAACGCTGGCCTTCTGACCCCAACTTCGCAGGTTCATTCCTGGCTCTGTCCGGGTGGAATCTGGAGGTGTTCAAATGTGTCACATTTATTGACACATAGAAACTCGTGCGGGACAACATTCTGGCATCTCGGCGTGTTCGAAATCCGTTAAAAATAGTTAATGGGACGTAAACACAATGACATTATAACTCAATAGTGAATAATCCCTCCAAATTGGTTGGCGTCAGAAAGGGCAACTTGCCGTAAAACTACGCCACTAAATTGGGAAAAGTGTCAAGAGAACGGAGATGTTGAATCTGGATAATATGCCATATTTGAGATTATTCCTGAAGAGTTTCTTACTTAAACTCAAGTTGAAATGAACTGAAATATCAATCTGGACACTCTGGAGCTTCTCCCTCCCGAATACAAGTCAAGAGAGTAACGTAAGCTGTTCAGTTGCTGAAATCTTGGTTCTAACGGAACCCTGCATTGACCGCGGACCTGTCTTGACTTGATAAAATAGATTCATATGAAACTGAGTTACTCGAGGAACCCAGTTCATTAATATCCCGAGCTGTCCATCAGGGCCGCCGCGACTGACAGCTGACCAGTTAGCGGTGTCTACTTAGACCGCATCTCAGATGTGATCCATTTCAATCACATCTCAAGAGAGAGAGTGGCTCATTATCATAATGCATTATTGGATATATTCCGACTTAGATCCGGAATGGAAGTTACAGGAGATGGCGCAATACATCAATCAAATGTCATGGAGAGATCACTAAATACATTCCACTGAACTTGTGAGGCACACAACTCTTCTTAGAGGATTAGAAGATGATAGAAAAGTTTGTCTAGTAAATAAATAATGTAGATCGTAAGTGCAGGGCATCTCAGGGTGATCTCCAGTATCCAACGTTAGAGGAAGGAATAGTTACGTTCCAGCAGCTGGCAGGTATCCTCAATAGTATGTAGTGTGTTTCAAAAATATAGATTTGCATTCCTCATTTTTGTATGCAGAGGAAGACGGCAGATCTTTAACTACAGGTCTAGAAATTCATTATTACTGAGATATCAGACAGTAAACTAGGATAATCTGGAATTTTCTTTGCTAGAATTTAATTTCAATTTTCTGTAATGATGCAATTTGTTGATTACAGCACTGCCATACTATCGTGTTATTGTATTTCGGACACGCTCAAAAAGTCCTGGTGTTATTCCAATCATTTATCAGGCCTTCATAGTTTTCCAAAAAGTGTTGCTTCATCTTCCACAGAAGTTGCGTGCATAGACGACTTTACGTATCCACATAAAGAAGCCCAACGTGTTCAAATCGGGTGAGTGTAGAAGCCAAACAATTTGGTTCACCTCACCTCACTACCCATCAGGATGACATGCGTTAAAGGGCTATATCGAGTTCATCCATAGACGGAGTGCTACTAGCATGATATCCCAGAGGAACCGAATTTCAAGATTCAGTTTTATACAGCTCCCATTATTTGTGTGTTTATATACGTAAATGCTTCTTCATGTTCACACGCCCTTTGGTATTTATTTGAAGTCGGTACAGCGTCTGGATTGTGTACAGTTTTACGGTCGTGTAGACGGAACTAGTCACTGAGTGTCCATGGTGTGTTGCTTGTAGATAGGAATGTGTATTAAAGCGATTACAAACATGCAGTTCCCGAATCAGAAGACTTAATCCCCCGGCTCGGCCAGGAATCGAACCCAGGGTATCTGAGCCGAAAGGCACTCCATTAGAACGGACCGTATCATAACATACCTGTGACTCAAAAAACAAAGAAGTAGATGAAGCTGTTGAGGTTCTTGGATTTGCAGACACTAGAGTGTGACCTGGTTTCCGTGACAACACACCAAGGCTGTTTGTTGTTATTGTCCACTACCTCTCGTATCAGAGACCTCCTCAGTAGAGTCTGAGTGAGCACTGATCCAGCTTTCAGTGCAAAATTTTAACCTCTGGAATAGCCGGGAATCAAACTCGGCGAAGCTCGCACTCTTCATCACGAGGCTGACATGCGAAATAACATGCAACTATAAGTTGAAGAAACATTCAAATTTACTAATTTGCTAATGTAAATTCAGTAAAAACTTAAAAATATACAATTCTTGGTACTTGTGAGAGGAAATACACTTGCTGAGAGTAAGGGATCATTAGAGCGAAATCATTCCTGCTTAATGCTACTTTTATCGCTATGTCTTTAAAGGAAGTTAAGTTGAAATATTCTCGCAATCACACTCATTAGTTCGCCAGGTACAAGCAGGCCAGGACAGTATTGTTCCTCACCTGGACGTTTTCCCGCAAGGATGAGCGATGTTAAAGACGAGGGCGATCACAATACATACAGAGTGCAGAACTCATTTCCCACATGAAGACTTCAAGAACGAATGCCTTTGTATGCTGCTTTTGGTTATGCTTTTAACGATACGGCAAGATAAGATTCACATAGATATGTCTTATGGCTGCGGGTCATCCGAAAATTTGTGTACCACAATGCGAGAAGTGTGTGTGATAGAAGTGACGTCACGTTAGGCCTTGCTTGCCAAAGACGCTGCACGTTCATTGACGTAGAGTTGCAGTTATTGAGTTTCATTTACTGGAAGACATATTCATGATCATTAGCTCTACGCAAACAGACGTGTTTCATTTATTTTTATAGCAGTTTCAGAGTTATGTTATAGAGTGTTTTATTAACATTATATTTGGTTGTTAATACGGAGAAAGGCCAATGCAGCCGAAACATATATTTACCAGCTGTGTGATTTTTCTTAAAGTGTCTGTTAAGACACATTTGTGTATTCACTATAGTGGACCTACTTATATTACATTTTGCATATGTGTTCGTGAGTACCAATTAATTTCATATGAGCATAGACCTGTAAATCATCTGAGTGTAGCTGATACTTACACTTTTCATTATGTTAATTAATGTGTGCTTATCACATAAAAGAATGTCGTATGAATGCGTTCTGGTTTTTGTAGGTGAACAATTAATAAACACACATTTCTAATTATTTACGCAGACAGCGACAGAAAGTAATGTTTCGTCTTACGAGTGAGATCATCGAGGGTAGAATTTCGAAATGGGTAAAGTAAACTTAACACTTTGTGTGCAATATTTTACTTCATGCTATGGCGAAATTACTTATTCTAAATTAATTAAATATTTACTATAAATAATTGTGCTACGTTGCCATTCAAATCTCGGATGATCCAGGCGGCCGTAACAAACAACAGTTTGCAAACAAATGATCGAAAATGACGGAAGGTAAGAAAATTTGAACACATCAGGGAAGTTCTTGGTAAACGAACTGGAGATCAACCAGTGAGAGACGCTTGTGCGGCTATTGAACTGTAAAGTGTCATATTCCGAACACGTTTAAGCCTAGAAAGCATTCAAATTCGTCGTTATATGGGTTAATTAAATTTACCTTGTTCGGGAATATAATCGTCATTCCTTCTGAATTATCTTCTGATTTATCTTCCTCCCTTTTACAGAACTGTGATAGAATTATCATCCTTAACTAAATACGAGTCCAGCGCTTCCTTGTATTAAACATCTGTCATCTTGTAACTAGTACCGTTGCGATATTCCCTACAGGTAGTTCGATAAATAGCAGTAGGTGACGATATTAACTTGAATTTCTCTGCCGTTCCAAAGTATGACCATATTGTGTGGTTACAAAAAATGTCCACTCATCCCGCTATGGTATTCACACATTCAAATAGCTATTAAAATGCGAGTATAATTTGTCCGCATAGTAGCACGCTGTTCAGGGCTTCATTACTGTCCATGTCACGGTTTCTGTGTCAGCGGTGAGCAGACTTGATATTATGCATAGGAAAGTTGTTCAATTACATGTGATGGCAACAGCACTGTTTGGTCTGTCATTAGTGGAAATTATACCTGCCTTTTAGCCGTCTCTCAATGTTGGTATGACTGATTGGCAGGAATTTTAAATTGAGGTATCATCACATCGTGTAATTAACTTGCAGAAATTGATCAGCAAACGTTTTTATGAAGCCATTATTAAGGGGTGGACAAAAACTTGTCAAAATATAAAGCAACGAACAGTGCGAAGATCTCTATATTCTTAACATTGTCCCGTTGGAGTGAAGTTTTCCAAGGAACACCACCCAGGTAAATATTATAGGAATCTGAGGATGGTGATTTTCATCGCACACTAGAAAATTTTCTAGTGCTGTGGAATTATTGTTCAATTAAAGATTCAGTTAACTGATGAAATGATTTAATCAGTTAATGGAACAGATTACATTTAACCACGGGGTGAAATTTTATTCATTTATGAATTCTGGTTTTTCTCTTTCGACGGGAGATGAAGATTTGGCTGTCATTCACGCAAGATCTCTTGAAAGCACTGCCCAGTTGATATTTTTCACCTGCACTTAAGAGGGAGATACAAATAATACGACATAATTCAAAGGAATTGCTTCTGGTTTCTATACTTGCACAAAGTTTGTAAGTAAAGAAGATAAAACGGGATACATGTTACTTCCAGGAAAACGAATTCCAAAAATGCGTAGAGGGCAAGACAAAATTAAGCGTCCTATCCTCATTGCACCGCCTACTGAATACCGTAGGTGGTCAATATTTAGAATGACATTCAAATAATAATAATAATAATAATAATAATAATAATAATAATAATAATAATAATAATAATAATAATAATAATAATAATAATAATAATAATAATAATAATAATAATCTAGTTTTGTTAACAATGCACAAATCACTAGCAAGTATAGTTAGCTATTTTATTACTAGAGCCACGATGTCTAGGCTTAATAGGTTGTAATACAAACTAATTTGTCTAGTAGAAATTGTTCTCTAGTCGGTCCTTTCTCAATGTAGCAAGAGTAACATAATTTCTAGGGGTTGCAATAGGCCGGAGCCCTAATGATTATGCAATTCTCATAGTAGAACTGTTATCAGGGCTACATAAACTTCCGAGCTCTCTTTATAAGCTGTACTGTGTTCAACTGCAATTATATTTCCTTATTTTTGCTTTTAAGTATAAACATTCTTAAAACTTACCAAAATAGACTAAAATGTAAAAAATTAAAAATGTTTATTGACATCCCTACATTTTCAGATCGACTTTCATAATGTTTACAGTTATAAAATCGGTTTTTTTCTAACACAGTAAAATAACACATCTGAGCAAAATTTTTTCCTAATTGAGGAAGTTAAATTTTCTCTTAATATTGAAGTTCAATGTTACGAGTAGTTTCCAGTTTTCGTGATCAGAGGTTCAAACGCAACAGATTGAGCCAGATATTTTAAGGGCATATAAAAGTCCGTTCGATCTCGATGTGGACATGTAAAATATCTCTGAGGACACATTTGGAGTTTACCTGACAAAGTTAAAACTCAGTCTTACATCCTCGACCACAGATCTCTTCCCACACAGAGAGTGAAAATAGGAATTCACACACAGACAGCTTAAAGGAAGTGAAATCCAAGGTAGCTTAAGGAACATTATTATTATTATTATTATTATTATTATTATTACTATTATTATTATTATTATTATTATTATTATTATTATTATTATTATTATTATTATTATTATTATTATTATTAGGAACTTTATATCTTTTGGTTAGTGTTTCCGTAATGTTCCATTTGAGAATTAAAATCATACAGACTGCAGCACTGGGAACTGCTCATTTATTTTACCAGTTTCTCCTGACGGGGACGCATTAAATATATTGTAATAATGGGAACATCTTCCATCGTAGCTATCTGAGTGTCGTCGAAAACCTGTATTAGTGCGAATCTCTGGGTTATCAGTTATGAGTGTGGTAGTACTGGGAGGAGTTTTCAATTATGTTACATATGAATATGTCCTGGATTTCCACATCTATTCGTGGAATAACAGTTGATAGGACGGCATGGTTGCTTAACTTAGGTCATCAACAAATCTTATTTTCTCTCATTCAAATGCCTCAACATGTAACATGAAATACCCAGTTCCTAGCAGTCTGTCTGCGGCAAACTTCACCACGTCGAGTAATGAGTTTCATAGCATTAACATCTTTTAATTTTCATTTAAATTTAAAACTCGAATTATTGCAAAGTATTCAATACCATGGCAGACTGTGTGAACTGTGCGGGAAACTGTCTGAACCTTTGCCTTTCCAAGTCAGTATTATATTTGGCTACTCTTCATAATTCTGAAATTATCGAACGAAGTCTCGTTTTCACAGATAATTATTGATGGAACAAAGAGATCCATCAAAAGACTTCTCCGGTCTGCAAAAATGTAAAGCATTACAGCTGATATAAAAACTTTGTAATAGAGAGAATTGCCTGTTTCGTCCAATCAAGTCGATGTCGCCAGGTTCTTGAAATTCAGTGTCATTTTTCTTATTAAAATATCCTCATTTAGCCGTTACATAAACAAAAATCTGCGGTATGCTGTCACAATTGTAAAGGCCGCAGTGTTTGAGGAGTTTCCTAGACTTACTTATTAGAAATAAAAGGCAAAAAATAATAAATAATAATAATAAATTTGTTATTCTATACAACTGACCATGATAACGGCAGCTAACCTCCAACTGAGCGCGAGTCAACACAGCACCATCTTGTAACAGAGTATGCGTGTGACGTCACATATTGAGCACAAATTTTGCCTTACTATGAAGCACTATTTCATGAAAACTGCGTTTCAGATTTTGATTTTTTTGCAACAGCTAGCCTTCTCTTTTATGTGTCATTTGAGAAAGTAAACATAATCGTGTGTTCAATACTTTCAGGGATATACGCCTTCTACCCAAACACTGAAAGCGACTTGAAATTTGTCTTTCAGTGTACCCGTTGATGAGGAACGTAAGACTACGTTAAAATATCAGTTATAAATTACGTTGCACCGATTTTTATACTTTTCTGATTGATTTGATCCCTATTTATACATTTTTAATGTTCACTGATTTGGTTTCTCTCAGGCTCAGAGCCGACTATCCCACACGTCTGTTTTGAAGGATATACGCGCAATAATACATACATGGGCGACAATTCTTTGCTCTCGAGATAAACAATGATCGAGACGTAAATCTCACTCTGTAACTCCTCTTACGACGGTAAGGTCATGGTTGCTTGACGCCCACACCCACACGCCACTGACGTGTGTGTGTGGGGGAGGGGGTGATTTAAATTACACCACAAACTGCAGTAAACATTGTACGGTGGGTTGTATCAGGTAGGCGCAGTTGTTAACGTGGCCTGCATTTTTAATGACTCCAAATTGCTAATTTAGTGAATTTCGTTCGAACTCATGTCAATTAAGTTCAATTAATTTGGAGTTTTATGTACATAGAACTTTCCACTGTTTAACTCAAACTACACCTGGTATACCACCACATTTACAAGTTCAGCATTGTACTGAATATAGAATGTACAATAAGGCAGCTCACACTCAAGGGACACTCCACACATAGAAGAACAAAATATGAATCCGGAAACTATTTATTTCCGTGCTAGAACTGATTTTCTACAAGTTTACACACTGCATTGATCATACGAGGAAACTCTTTCTTAGGCTTACATGAAATCTCCAAAATGTTCCATGGATCAAGACGCCGTCCCAATCCAGGATTCAATGTATTATTGAAGACAGCTAACAGGTGCTCAGTATTACAGCGAAGGTGGCATAATATGCATTTACGTTTGAGTGCGCTGAGTTTGTATTGAAACAAGTGCACATATTTGCGCTGAAAACAAAATCGAGACTTTTTTCATGAAATGCAGTTGTTGACTGGTTTAAGTTCCTTACATGCCGATCTGTCACCGAGCTAAATAGCGACAACATTTTAATTTCGTTGGTATTTATTTTCATTTACCAATTTGGATGCTGATTATATTATTATATTTACATTCCTTCCAGAATGTATTCTCTGTGTTTGTAAAAAAGTTTTTATCGCAAATAAATCTACCAAACTTAAACATTATTGACCTCAGTGATTTTGCTATAAGCTCCAGAACATCCTCATCTCAATACGTTTTTTATACTTTGAACTTTGCAAATTAATGCAATGGGGTTCTGCAGCCAGGCTACTCGATATACCGCCAGGATTTCACAATTCAGCAAATAAATGAATTCCAATTACATATGGTTATATAGAATAGTAAATATTTATATTGTATTATTAAATTGCTAGCCCAGTGGTCAATGTGTTGCGAACCTTCCTCTTACTCGGAAGACCTAGATTTGACTACGGACTAATTCAGGGAATTTTACCTATATCTTAGGGTTAGTTCAATGTCCACTCACCCTAGGTGACAACAGTTGTCACGCGCTGCGATAGGTACCCTCATTTAGAAAGCTAAGAATAACGGCCGAAAGTATTCGTTACGCTGATCATGCGCCAATCCTAATCTAGAGGTTTTCCGAATAAGCAGCGGTCATTTAGTAGGTCGAGGTCTATCCCATCTGAAGCGCCATACTGGGGAGTACAGATCCTACAAAAAGTTCAAGGACACCTGCGTATTTCATGAATATGATTTCTGTCCTTAAATTTTTAGTCTCAGGAGTACGATTTTTTTAAAGGGAATTAGTACGTACTTAGAGGAACATTTCCAGAAATTGTCATTAAAATATCTCTTTTTGCTTAGAAGTAACTGAATGTTCAGTTTACGATCATTGGAAAGAAAGTTGCTACATTTTGAATTCTTGAGGAGATCTCGACAGTGCAATATAGGAATTACATTAAACATTTTTGTTATGGAGAAACAGAGGTACCTGTAGAATACTTATAATTGTAATAGAGCAACAGGATATGTTACCATTTTAAAAAATCCCCCCCCCCGTAATAGAACCACGGAAAGAGATTATAAAACAAGCATTCCTTACCCCTAGCTGGACAGGAGATCCTTGAAGCCATCCAAATCGTTTGTGTGTCACTTTATAGTGTTATATTCAAACTACAGCGTAACACACAAACGATCTCGGTAGCTTGAGGGATCTCCTGTTCTGCTAGGGTCTTTCTGTGGTTCAATTACGGGGGGACTTTTTTAAAATGGCAACATATTCTGTTGCTCTATTCTACAGGTATCTGTGTTTCTCCATAACAATATTTTTAAATGTAATTCCCATATTGCACTGTCGAGATCTCCTCGAGTATTCACAATATAGCAACTTTCTTTCCAATGATCATAAACAAAAAATTCAGTTACTTCACAAAAAAGAGCGATATTTTAATGAAAATTTCACGAAATGATCCTCTAGATATGTACTAATTACCTGTTGAAAATCGTACTCCTGAGACTAAACATTTAAGGACAGGAATCGTATTCATGAAATACGCAGGTGTCCTTAAACTTTTGGTATGACCTGTATTATTAAATTGCCATTTAACACTTGACATTTGTGACTTGATTTCCCGGAAGGAATATATTTTTTATTATAAATATATAATATCTTTCTTGCAATATAATTAAAAACGCAACAGTGAAAGTAATTTTCAACAATTCAGTTTGACTACTGAAAGCGACTTTCACCGCATTAATGCATTCTTAAATGCCAGCAGTCTGGACTGTCCTTCACAAAAGTGTCATGCTTATTTAAAAATGCTCATTCTGATTTAACAATATAGCTGATTTAACTGGTTGATCATAAATTCCGCACTCAGAACATATGAAATTATTAATACAAAATAATATTTTACTATAGTTAATAAGTGCCCTTTCTTATTGTTGGCTGAAAAACTTCTCAACTTCCAGAATAAATTCCACATTCTGTGATCTAGAATTTACTGTCCTATCTATTTTGTTTGATGTCCTATCTAAACATGATGAAAGATAACCCTTGAGAGATAAGTCAGAACAATCTCCAACACTGTCGATAACAGAACAGAGAGGAATGTTTTTATCTCCTCACCAGTGTTAGGCATTCTCTAAGCATCCATCTCAAATTCATCCCCCCTCCGAACAAGTTCGCGACAAATGTAACTTTGTTCTTCTGTAGCGTGTGACGAAACTGGAATACGACCCTTTCGCTTGATTGATCCCCAAAGTTTACGACAAAAAGGGGGAAGCTTTCCTTCTTTTTTTTTTTTTTGTACTTGAAAGTTGCGACGATACAAGCTACCTCTAACTAAACTTGGACCATCATTCTAAACTCCCTGATGCGTCATATAACCAAAGTTTGATGGCACTGCTCCTCCTTGGTTTGGTCAAGTTCATTCTTATTTTTGTGGCTCACTGTCGTAAAACTCAAATTGCGTTTTCAAATGATCTGCTCCTGTGATAGGGATTATATTTTATTGCGGCTTATGAAGAATACGTTGTGACTAAAAATAAATAAATGGGAGGGGACAAAGTCTTATGCCAACCAATTTGCTTGTAACTGAAGATAAACTGGCGTGAAGGCAAGTGACCGCTTAATTCAGAGGGCTATGGAGCGGTTTGTTACTTCAGTAGGCCATGACAGAGCTATGCGGTTACTATCCAGTAAAATGGGAAATAAAATGCAGACATATTTCATCAGTGTACTTGGTAAACCTTTCTTTTCTAGGGAACTTTCTCCACTAAAGATCGCAGGTGGCGATTAAACTTGATGCTCAATGTTTAGAAAGTAAAGAGATTCCAATACAAGCACGTCAAACGTGATGTTCAATTTAAAATAATAAAGGAAAACATAATTCATGATCCAAGGACGGGATTATTAAAAGTAATACAGTAATTAGAGAATTCTAGAATTATTCATTGGAGGAAATATCAGAATAATTTTCTATTTTTGGTGCCTTTACTCTTTATATCTGTTAATTTATTCAACCTATATTTAAGGATGCATCTCCGGATGATCCCTTGAAACAGCATGCCTCACATGAGTCGGACGATATCTGGAGATTATGGAGGATAGTTAATTACATGTCCACTGGCGCTGCTCAGAAAAACAAATCCATGAAATTTGAGGGAAAAAGAGCACAGTTAACGTGAAGTAAAGGACATTGAAACAACGAGCGGGGTGACTGCTTGGTTTGGGTTACGTAGCTGTGAGCTTGAATTCGGACCGACAGTACACGGTTCCCCATTCTCAGACCAGGCAAATGATAGGGTTTTTGCCTTCATTAAGGACTTGGTGGATGCGCTCTTAGTCCTGAGCCTATACTATTCTTACGACAAATGAAATCTTCGAAGTGTCGGTGCGATGTTAAGCCACTAACAAACAAACAAACAAACAAATAAATAGATACAATTAATAATAAAAATAAAATATTGTAATATATTATGTTGTGACATATTTCTGGATGGCTACGTATGTGTTCTAAAGAAGAACCATGACTCACCTACGATATTGCCCGTAAAGTATAGAAGCTTAGATTCCGGAGCAGGTTAATCGTTGTCATCTGTTCCCGCCCCCCACTAAAAGGGTAGGTCAGTACTTGGGTGGGAGTGGGAAAGTATTTAACATCTGTCGGCTCGAAGTTAGGTGGCATCTCCATTTGTCGTACAGTGACACTGATTAGCCTCTGACAAGAATTCAAACTACTAATGAATATACCTCGAAATATAACGGAAATGTAAAGTATAACTTTTTTATGGCTATTGGACTGATTTTGATAACAAAACAGATGTATTTCATACACCTAACCCTTCCGTATTGAAAATGAACGCTTGTGGTGAGAAATAATGATAATATCATCTGTCTAGGCGGCAAATCTGTTGAATAGAAGTCTCAATTGAAGCGGAAAAATTACAAGTTATTTCCGTGACGGTAATTTTCTTAACCACACTCACCGCGGTCAGAAATGGCAGGAAATAGGGATAAACGTTTCTTTTTGTTGATGGGCGCCTGCGGCATGGGCAGAGAGTCGCCACCCAGATGGTTTCAGGTCACATGGAGACAATTTGGTTCATAATTCTGTATCACAGCTGTGGAGGTGCGCTAAGTGCCGGGTCCATGTGGCGCACGCAACCCCTGGTGCCACAAATACGCCCAGGCCTGCTCGTAATAATACACGGTAAAGAGACGTTACCGACGAGTTAGGCTTCTTGTCTCAGGTGACGAAATTATCCACCCAAGCAAATGATTAAGTATACTTTAGTCTTGCAAGATAGTGTTTATATGCGGAAATTTAAACAGAAACCAACTTTCTAGTAAGAAAAATTGTTTTCCAAACTTGTCCGGTTGTTTGGCTAACTAGTTAGAAATTGTGGCTTTTGTTGCAAATAGTCCTACGGTCGATTCCTACTCGTATCTGGGATTTTAACCTTCCTTGATTATTACCAATAGCTTTCAGACGGAGTTCTTGTGCCACCCTCACAGTCGGGCAGGTCGCCTATGAGCGACAACTCCAAAGGCCTACACGCTTTTTTTTTCGTTTCGGCCCTCTATGGACCTCGTTTGAACATCTTTGCAGTATTTTAAGCCTTCTCTCTCCGCCGGTATCTTTGATACTTTCTCCTACGTCCTTCTTCTGCTCTTCTGTATAGGAGTACCTCTTCTCACTAGCCTTTCCCCAGTCTCCTATAAACCGTGGAACGTTTCGGTGAGTTGTGTAAATCTATTTCTCTCCATGATGTAATCTTCCGGAACCCCCAACCTCACTTCATCTCCGTCTTCCTCTTCCTGACGAATTCAAAGTTCTCCTTTAGTGTCCATCGTCAACAAGTGTTCATAGAATTGCAACATTCTCTTTTTAATAATAATAATAATAATAATAATAATAGTAATAATTGTTGTTGTTGTTGTACCTAAGAGAATCATGCAAACTCAGGGGACTCTCGTCAAGATAACAGTAATAGTACGTAAGGTGAGTAGTATTTACGAATTTTAATTATGAAGAGATAGGTATAAAACCGTTGTAGAAGTATTCATATTAAAGATACCTGCCTTCCAAACGCAGCATATCTTTCATGCTCCCACTAAAGTGTCCACAACATCAGAGTGAAAGATGTTTAGAGGACGTAATGAGAGGAACAGAGCTTCTCTTCACGTAGAAGTAAAGCACAGTCAAGTTATATTTCACTTACGATATAATTAACCGAGCCTGTCTAATAAGTAGCGAGGAAATTTAATACTTGTATCTAACTGAGGATCCAATCACTTTCCAAGCTGATCACATAGACAGGCTTGTTCCACGAGCTTTCCACTCGCCATTCAAGTTCCGCTTGTCCTTGATTGAAGGAATTCAATATTGAGGATGGATGTCCAGCCGTCACGCGATGTGTGGCCATCCATATCACAGAATTATGGAAATAATTGAGACAGATGGGAATATTACAGAGTTGTCTCCTCACTCTGATTAATGGTCGAGGAAATGACAACAAGTTCAGAAATAGTTAATACTATCCTTCTCTCTGGTTGCTTCTCTCAGATCGTGTTTAACACGTATTAATTTACTAGGAGAGGTACTTCGTCACTTTATACCCTGTTTGTTCCTTTTTGGAATTCTTTCTTGTTTTCTAGGAACGGTTTTACCTGTAAGTAGACAAATACATGACTTAATATTCCTGGAAAAGTTATGAACACTTGCTGCTTTTTTCTAGTAAGTCATACAAAATCTGTGTGAAGTATAAAATGTGAGGTTAGTGGAGGAGGCGATATTGTACATGATAATAGTGAACTGGGTCTTAGATGGCAAGAAAAATGGTGACCATGTTAGTCTCAGATTAAAACGGCGCCACAGAGGTAATCTGGAAAGATAGATTATTGAGATTAGTGATTACTTCAAATAATATTGAATGTTTTGCTAAAATGTAGTTAACATTTCAATTGACAATTTTCTTAACATTTACATTTATGTTGAAATAATATTTTTAAGTGATGTGAACTCATCTTGGCAACACACTTCCCACTTTGTCATACCGGTTGATGGCACTGTTGTGCATTTCTAAAATGTTTTGAATTAGAAATAAAATTTTGATTTTTTTTCTTTTCGGTTTCTCAGTTTATTTCAAGTCTTACGCTGAATACTTTCCAAAATGTCAATAACATAAAGAGAAGTCTTGACTAAAATTTAGAACTTCAACAATTTAGTAAATTTTAAACACAAACGTATATTAATAACACAGAGCAGCACACAAAATTTGAAGTTGATTTGTTGGTTTGTTGCAAAGTTATTAGCAAATAAGGTTCTCATGTGTTGCATGAAGAATTCTCCTTGTGGTGCAGTTTTCATTATTTTTTTGTGATATAATTTTATAGACTTGTCCAAAATATTCAATAACTTTCTTAGTAATAACTGTGGGTCTTGCAGTCAGGTATAAACTAATGGTGATAAAAGTTTTTCAATTTTTCATTATTCATAGAACAGGCAAAAATCTAGCTCGGAGCTTTTAGGAACAAAGCTATGAAGGTAATATTCAACTGATAATAGAATTAAGAACTACTTTGTAACTCCTGTACATATTGAAACAACATCAGAAAGTTTCAAATCAGTCTGATAAGAACTCTGTCGCAAGGAGCTGATACTATTTTGAGTTAGAAAAATGCAATTGGAAGTTTTAAGAAAAGTACTTGCTTTGAAACTGCTCTGGACTGTAAGTTACTCCCTCAGACTTCTGCACAGCCCAGGCCTACTACATGGTAGATGTTTTCCAGTCGGATCACTGAAATGGTACTTCGAAAGAACTTTGAAGCCAAGAACGTGAGAGAAGGGCCGTGCTGCTAAATGCGGAATTTAGAGCTTTGAAAATGGCTTTAGGGCAAATATTATCACGGGGTTTGAAAGAGGAAGAACTGGGGGATTTATAAGAATAAAATTTAAAATTCGAGTTTTTGGTTAATAAATCCACAGGCAAGCAATTCGATGCTGAAAATATCCTAGGGATAGGAGCTATGAATTTTAGGTAAATAAAATGTAGTAAACTATGAGACGATATTCTTTATTTAGTCCTAAACATTACAACCCTTTTCTTAATCATCGTTATCCGGTGGATTAGATTAGCAGTTTTCCCTTTTCTACCACTGCGAGCGCTGATGTGAGTCAGTGAATTGTTTCACTTAAGCACCACTACGAGCGCTAATTGAGGAAATTGCTTAATTTTACGTCTTTTTGTAGTATGGCGACCCCTACTTTCTCGGCTAAGAAATTTTAAACATTAGGAAATCGCAAAATTTGAGCCATGGCTCCCGTTAAATGTATAGGGATGAGAGAAATATGACATCCTGTTAGGTATTTGTGTATGCACAAGGAAATCATGAGCATTATGTCAGCACGTTCACGACAGAGTTAATAAAGGTGCTAGTGCCGAATTTGGATAATCATAATTCTCGATCAGACTAGCTTGGACGATTTTCGTGTGCTGCCAGTGTGGTAAACAGCTGCAGTGATATAATAAAACACATACTATTCGGGGTGGTGCGTCGTAGAATATTTTACACAGTTGGAGACGAGCTCCCCACGACACCTTTGAACGAGTGTAATTTCTTTCTGTTATAGCTCAATGAAAATTTTAAATTTTAAAAGGTTAGTATTAGCATTTGAAGTGCACTGCGGAGGCTTCAGTTTTATTAGCCGGCTGTGCCGTGAAATTCTACAAATGAAAGTCTAATGAGGAGGAACAAGCAGTTGGGCGATGTTATTGCACCGACGTGGCCATTTGGCTGTTTGCCTACGGTAACGCTCTGCGGCTGGCGGAACATTGAAAATAGCCCACACGTACATGATATTAACCTACAAGGCACCATACATTCTGGACGATCAATATTGTTACGTGGCTGTCCTGCGCCACAAAAGTGGCGAAAAACAACCTTCCGGTAGCTTCAATATTTGAAACGGCAGCTGTGGATGACCAATAATTGTTAACGTTTCATGAGTGACAGGTTGGACAGCCTTCCTCATTTTATTGATAGGAAACCTGGTTCAACCAAGAATGAATACACTCTATGTGAATGAAATCTTTTTCTTATTAAATTAAGCTATTACGGATATATTTTCTCTCTAAATGTTGTCTGAACATAGCCTAGTATTAAAATAGATGCGTTTTTTATTCCTGAGTGTCTGATCTATCACAGCCTGTGCATTCGTTTCTTTCACAGTGACGATGTCTGTGAAATCACGCTACATTCATTCGAACCTTGAATAAATAAAATTATGAGCTAACATTCAGACTTATAAATCCGGAACTATGCATACGATGAGAATAGTTTAAGTGCGTTTGATTGGAAATCTGAGCCATGAGAGAAATGACGGCATGCGGCCCGCAGTTCTAAGCCTATGGCTGCGGTACGCTTTAAAGGTGGGGACGAGGATGGTTTCTAGAATCAAGACAAGGAAAATATTCCTATGAACATATGTCCTACAGTGTGCTGTTATTCAGTTATATACGATGGAGTTGGAACAACACAGGACATGTTCAAAGTGTCCCCCTCAACTTGAATTGACGAAAACTCTCGCAGATAGCCGGGTCCTGTCGAACAGATGCACAGGCGTATTTGATGCGCTGTTCCAGGACATTTATGTTCTTAACAGGAGTAGCTCACACCACACATTTAATCTTTGCCTACTGATAATAAATGGTGGATCAAGGTCAGGTGACTGAGTAGGCCAAAGCAGTGGATGTCAATGTCCGATGCACCAGCGTCAAAAACCGGAATACGTGCAAAATAAAGTGTGCTGGAGCCTAATCATCTATGAATGCTATAAATGATAGAATAGATAACTCTGAATTCCGGACACTTTTATTTATTTATTTTGTCTGATTCAGGACACCCTAGATTTGCCATAAGATACAGAATAATGCACAATAACAATTTTGAGGGAAGATAAAAAGATTAATGTTTAAAAAATGATAGGTTACAATTAACCATGTTAAATGGCATGAACTTCATATAAATGGTGACGAAGAATCGAAACGGAGTATTTGATGAGTGAGACGACTATCTCATCCTGTAGGCTTCTCACTAGTTTATATTTTTGTCGCCATGTGACGAAAGATTTTGGAATTGTTCCCCTCGCGCCAAAGAAAAGTCCAGTCACCGGATTTTTTTTAAGGTTATGCGACTCAAGAAAGAAAGGGATGGTTGGATTATAGATATCCTTTTTCTCATTGTCTACGTCAGTCGGCTGAGAGGCTGAAGATTCAAAGCGTACCGTAGGATCAATAATTTCTGCTTCGTTCCTCCGTCTGTCAATCGCTATAGTATCAATCCTGCGAGTGCTGCCTCCTTCGGCGAGGCAGTGGACTTCTTCCTAGGGTCAACAGTGGAAGAAACCTCACATTTTTAAATGTGAGAGTTAAAAGATCTGCTCATGCAAATTCCCCTCTTCACATACTGTGCACTACCTACAACAGTGCAGTTCGTGAAAAACTACTCACTGGACTTCAGCTCATCATTCAAAGCCTTCACAATAGACTTCACAGTTCTAAAATATCATACAAGTATTTTATCTACTCACAAATTTGTAAAGGACTGTACATTCCTCCTCAGTTATGTAATAATGTGTATATAATGTACCCTAATGTATATCAGGTAGGAGGCGCATATTTCATACCCTTAGCGGATTTGGGCTTGTAGAATTTCAGGGATATTATGAACAATGCTACACAATGGTATATATATATATGTGTATTACTGAATATATTCTCCACTTACGGGAATGAAACTCTTATAACGTAAAGTAGTCAATATTTGACAGAAACACTGCAAAAACTAAGCTACCACAAATGTGTTCGTAATTTCGTCCCCCAGCAAATTTATTAAAAGTACTATTAATTTTAACATTTTTTCTTTCTAATCTTACCAAACACTCTGCCTATAACGAGTTACTTGAAGGCAATTTATGAAAAACTGTTGTCTTGCTATTTTCTATAACATAGTCTTTCAGTGTTGCTCGTAGGACGTTAAGTGCTTTACTCGCACGTTTGTAACCCATTATCTTGTCCCCCACTTTCATAGCCTTCTTATCCCACCGCCTGCTTTTCCCCATCTGAAAATAAAAATAAACTTATAAAATAACTACTAAAATGGAGGGAGACGAAATTACGAACATTCCCTGATTTATTATGATGGCCGCTACAGTAAGACACTCCAACCTCCTCGCTGTAGCGATTATACACCAGGAACCACACCACACGGCTGAAATGCAGTGCAGTATTTCATACACATATCAGTGCTCACTCTAGGAATAACAGGCTCTTAATTTGAAAGCTGCACTAACTCAGCTCAGTATGAAAAATGAATCCTCCTTGTACACGGAAACTAAACGTGGTGCACACAACCAACTCTCACAACAAGACAACTAGACGAGACTACGCGTGTGCGAGCGTACCATCCGTGCAACCTGGGAATACGTAGGGGGACGAAATTAGGTGTGGGGACGGAATTTAGCCCCTATCTTACTGTATGTTGTTATTATTATTATTAATATTATTATTATTATTATTATCATTATTATTATTATTTACAATTTGCTTTACGTCGCAAAGACACAAATAGGTCTTATGGCGACATTGGGTGAGGAAAGGTATAGCAGTGGGAAGTAAGCGGCCGTGGCCTTAATTAAGTTACAGGCCCAGCATTTACCTGGTGTGAAAACGGGAAACCGCGAGAAACCATCTGCATAGCTGTCGACGATGCGGTTCGAACCCAATATCTCCAAGATGGAGGCTCACAGCTGCGTGCCCCTAACCACACAGCCAACTAGCCCGGTGTTATACTAATGTTATAATTTATGTACATTCAACTGTAACACATATTCATAACCCTTACGTATTTAATTAATATGAGAAGTTTAGTATATTAATATATTATTACGAACTATATAATGTTTAATTATATGTTAGTATATTCTTATAGTATAACATATTTTTGCTATAATGATGTAAACTCAGACTGACACACTGCAAGTTGGGTAAATAGCCCTATAGTGTGAGATAAATATATAAATAAATAAGTAAATAAATAAATAAATAAATAAATAAATAAATAAATAAATAAATAAATAAATAAATAAAACTATACCACACATCGGTATAAAACACTGTTGGCCTGCCTACTCACGTGTGTATATGGTGCTGTCTCCTACATATGTGACCCCGTCAGTATACAAAATGAATGACGGACAGCAAAAACGTCAATAGAGTAGTGGCCATGAGCCAAAACATTCTACGATAAAACATGTTCGTGGGGATATTTTTTGTTAATTTGATCCCAGAAATCGCCTCCTGTACGACTTGATTTGAGATTTACTACTGCAAAACCAAGCGACTGCCTGCACGATTAGGAGTCACCTGGTTATCAGGTTGAAATCGGGATATAGTGGGTTCGAAGCCTACTGTCGGCAGGCAAATGCCGGGGCTGTACGGCTGCTTCCTTCCGTCTCCCATCATCGCGTCGCATTAACACCTATCTATGTCAGGGCGACGTATAGTAAAATGTAAAAATAACATTAGGAGATATGTTTTGTCATTTTCAGCGCCCTCGGAAATTTGGTGGTATCATACTTCTGGGACAGCTGCCAAAATTTCTCAGAAACATCCTCTGAGTTTCAGGGATACAACTGAATGTATAACTGCGTTGGCCAACATGGATTTTGAACAGTAAAATCCAAGTGTATTTATTTGAGTTTGTCGGTACTTTCTTCCACTCTTTACGAATTAAGTTTTTTATGAAAATCTGGCATGGCAGACAGATGATCATGAAACTTTTCTTTTAGATTTTTGAGAAAAATTGGAAGGTCGACCTTTACGGTGCTATATTTTGGAATTTTTCTATTTCTTTCCTGGGTGTGTAATTTCTTCTTTAAAGTTTTTATGTGACGTGTTTGAAAATATACTTTAAAAAGAATTAAGGTCTATAAATAAAAATGAACGAAAAGTAAACATTCCTTAATCTAATCGTAAATTTTATGGGATCTGACAGACACAAACATATTACAATACGTTTCAAAAATATTTGGTACCAATTGACCGTCAAATCGAAAATCGAGAAACATTATGATTTTCTTCCCTGAAATGTGAATAAGTATACTTTCATCGAAATAACGGTCGCTAAAAATATGTTCGTTCTGATTTCTTACTGCTTAAATCTTAGTGAAACTAAAGTCTCTTAAGTCTGTTTTTCTTCTCTGTCCTGACCTGAATATCAATCGCTGAATTTTGCAGTCGATTCAGGTGCGTCTCACTGTTGTAAAATTAACATTATGAGGGACTACTTTTTTCATATCTGAATGGCATTTCTGGTTCCTTTTATTCTTTAACCGCAGCAAAGAACATCTGGTGAGCGTTATTATTATATTGTCCAGCCGACAGTGGCGGGGAGGCTATTAGCCTACACTAAGCAAATAACACTTGCTCTTTAGTTCCACATCTTCTCACTGGTCTTGTGGCGGGACACGCGCATTTTACTTGTAGAGTGCCCATCTTTGAAGGACAGTATATGGAAATACAATTATAATTCTGTCTGCAAACTTAAAATTTTGTTTTAAACTCATGTATACAAAGAGTCTGGAAATGTAATTTTGTAAATGATACGTATTTACTGTACGGACTATAATAATGGGGCCATTGACGCGGGTATTTTTCTGCGGGATCATCACTGTCACACCATCATAAGTGTTTCTATTATTTTGTTGCATCACCAGAAATCGGCTCAAAGGAATTTCTACAAACTCAGCACTGAAGTTCAGCGATAACGAGGCTGTACTTAAGGCTATAAATTATTTCGAAAGTATGCAGTGGCGTAGCAACATTAAGAGGGTCAATATATTAGAAGGCAAGTTTCTTCGCTATTATTAGCTGTATCTATAAATCGTACAAAACAAAAGGTTTTGTAAAATGCAACCTGCAATCTTTTATGTTTCACGCGCTTTTCACGGAGAGAAATAACTGAGATTTGTTATTATTATTATTATTATTATTATTATTATTATTATTATTATTATTATTATTATTATTATTAACAAATGCATCTCAATTGGGAACTATCCCGGTGGCAATGGTCACTTACAGTAGTGTGATACTAAAGTAAAGTTAAAACAGAATTACCCAACAACAACAACAACAACAACAACAACAACCGTAAGAGTACAGCAATCAAATCCACGTGAAGAAAAATATTGCAAGAAATTCTATTAGTTTGACGTTATAAATCTAGCATCATCATATACAAATTCACCCACAACCTAAATATTTCCAGTGCTTAACACTAAGGCTTACAATACTTGCTACCAGCTTAACATAAGTGATAATAAGGAAAACTTAAAACACAATTACCCAACAACAGCAACATCAACAGGAGTACAACAAACAAGTCCATGAAAGAAAATATTACAAGAAATACTGCTAGTTTAACATTCTAAATCCAGCGTCATCATATACAAACTCACACACAACTTAAGACATTCCAGTGTTTAACATTACAGCTCACTTTAATATAGATTGAGATTACTACTAGCTTAAAAGTACAAGTTAAAACATAATTATCCAAGAACAACAACAAGGACAACAAAAACAATATATTTATAATCAACTTGTAAATATCTTCGTCAAAATTGGCTCTTCCTGAAAAGCACACATGAGAAAAATTCTAGAAATTAAATTTTATAAATGATACCTGTTTACCCTACGGATTATAATAATGGAGCCATCGACGCGAGTGCTTTTGTACTGGATCATCACTGTAGCATCATCATAAGTCCTGAAGATATGGTCCTAGAAGTGGATATGGGCTGAGTATACAACAAGATCTAATTCCCATGAATGGACAAAGGAAGTAAAGGAGATGCGTTCATTTTCTAAGTGAAATATAAAGTGAGGACCATTCTAGATGAGAACTGCCCAAGATATGGCAAAGGCTTTTGCTCTAAAATAGGACTGATCAGGCTCCGACGGTAATGATGACGCACATTTTCTTTCACTGTGCAGTCAGTCCAGATGCAGTAACTCGTGATTAGTCGTGATGCGGAAAGCCTCCTCTCTGGCCGATAAATCACAGACGGCCGGTGATCTATAAATGTGTTATATTAACAAGCACAAATCACAAGGATGTACATAGCAATAAATCAAGTTCGCATTAACAAAACAGAACGGGGGACTGTAACAGCGCGTGCGCTCTTCTGCCCGTAAATAAAAGGTAAATAGGTGTTTCCTTTGTTGATAGCGTCCAACACGTGCCGTAGGCCATGCAGGATGCAGTATTTCAGTGGTAGGCACAGGAAGGATACACAATCCCACACTACTTGGTTCGAAACAAGATTATAAATGTGAAATATATTCTGGAGGAATTAATGTGATTTAGGGTTTATTCCGGAACACTTTCTGACAGATATTTCAAGTTCAAAGCAATCCATACACTTAGTTTTTATGTCGTATATTTTGACGTGATAAAGCTTTCCTGTGTCAGCTGATGCTAGAAAAATTGATGTAAGGAAATTTTGTGGAAGTTTCAAACATTGGCACGATATGAAGTTACTGATTGAAGTAGCAAGTTGTGGGGTGTATGCCCCTCTAGGAGGCAGAGTGGGAGAACCGTGGGGAATACATCGACAGCTGGAGCATTGTAGGTGCACAGTCAAGTTAGAGAAGCCGCTGTCATCACCCGCGTTTTCCGATTGATATGGATTAAACGGAATTCCTTTGCTATTTGAGTGCAAAAGCAATGAGTTTAATCAGAAGTTTAAGTATGGATATTGTAAACAACTGTAAATTAGTGCAATATCGTGTTCCAATGATTTTTAATTCAACTCTAAATTGACGGAACTTTGTCAAACCTGGACATCTAATTTAAAAAGCCAGCAAAATTCCGCTAAGTGTGGGGATGAACGGACGAGGAAGTACATGGAGCGCCAGAGACCAGAGGTCAGTCAACAGGTACGTGGAATGCCGGGTTTTCTACTGTTCACGTCCTGAAATGATGAGATCAACAGAGAGGGTATGACGGTGAGGAAACCTTGCCACTCACTAATGGTGAGAGGCTAAGAAGGTACAGGGGGCATTGGAAAGCGGCGAGTGGGAAAGAACGCAGCCGGCGAACAACGCTAGCAGAGCTGTCGTTTGACGTTACCACGCCAAAATGCCAGCGATCGTGTCGGTGAGACAGCCTATCAAATTAGTTAATATTCTTCTTCTTGTTTCGTATAGACCGCCTAAGGACCACGATATTCAACTATTGCGTTTGTGGTAGGTTTTGATGTCTGCCCAGTAATTGTCGTGTCTTCCTCTTGGTGGTTTGTTCTGGAACCTCTTTTGTGTAAGCATCCTCCTCAAAGATGTCCGGTCTTTTATGTCTATTCCTGTTTCTCCCAGTTTCTGCAGATCTGTGTTTACTTCCGTCAAGCATGGTGTCTTATTCTTACTCTTTGGCCAGTAAACTAGAAGCTGGTTAGTCAATCTGGCATGATGCATCCTGTAGACGTGTCCATGAAATGCTAGGCGTCTCTTCCTGCCCACATCCGTAATTTTTTCACAGTATTTTTAGAGCTCTTGGTTTGCTCGCCTTTTGTATTCATTCCCTTCCCTGACTGGTTCTAATACACTATCTTCCTCAATATTTTTCTCTCCTGGATTTTAAACGTGTCCGTGAGTCGTTTCTGTTAGACATTCTGAAGTCAGGGCCGGGAGAGACACTCTTTATTGTAGGTGTTTTTGGTCAGTTGGTATGCCATTTCTAGCTTGTTAACTCAAATTGGTAATGCTATCCCTCGGAGAGATTGGGTTCCAGCCATTCTCCCAGGTATTGACACCTGTTGATTTTCTTAAGTGTTCCTTGCTCCAGGTGCAGTGTACAAGGAGATTCAGTCATGTTTGTGATGTATTGTGTTTTCTGAGGTGAAATGTGTAGCCCTACCTTTGCTGCTTATTGTCTGAGAACATTGAGTTGTTTCACTGTTGTTTATGCTAGATTAGATATAAATGTCAGGTCGTCGGTGAATGCCAGACAATCAACATTCGGTCCATTGTGCTTGTGTCCCAGAGATATACAACATGGTATCCCCTGTCTAGTTAACTCCTTCTGCCACTTCCTTATTACCTTTTCCAGTGAGTAGTTAAGGAAGGGTGGGGAGAGGACGTCGCCTTTTCTTACCCCTGACTTGATTTCAAAACTTCTTGAGAGCGTTTCCCTGAACTTTATACGTTATCTGGTGTTCTTTAAAGTGTGCTGGGTAAGATTATGGGTCTTCTTGTCCAGTTCTAATTCCTGCAAGGTATTCATGAGAGTAGGTCTGTCAGTTGAGTCATACGCCTTCTTAAATTCGACAAATACGATGATATATTTATTATTGGCCATTTTTACCTGACAGAGCACTGACTTCAGGTTGATTATCCTTTCAGTACAGCCTTTCCTGAATTCCCCTTGGTATTCTACTAGCTGTGGATTTAGTTCTGCTCTGTTTAATACGGCACTGGAGAAAATTTTGTATGTGACAGGTACTAATGAGACTCCTGCATAATTATTGATGTCGGTCAAGTTTCTTTTCTTGTTCAACAGATGAATCAAAGCAGAAGTCCAGTTACTAGGTAATGTTTCATTCTCCGATATGTCTTGGTGGATCTCCGTCTAATTGTTGACAGTTCTACCTCCAGCCTGCTTCAATAATTCTGCTACTGTTGAGTCTTCTGTCGATTCTTTGTTGGTTTTCAAGGGGTTTATTATTATTATTATTATTATTATTATTATTATTATTATTATTATTATTATTAGTATTATTATTATTATTATTAGTAGTAGTAGTAGTGGTAGTAGTAGTAGTAGTATGATGGAGGAATGCTTATTATCATAGTACGCCGGTAAGTTCGGTAAGAAGTTTTAGCACACACTTTTCAAAAGGCGGACTGCAGTGCCTTATATCCAGTATTTTGAACTTACGTCCCCATATTTCTGCGGAAAATGATTTGTATATTGGAATGTCTAAAGAATAGTAAATTTTACTGGTGTGGCTATACTGAGGAAAATGCTCGAATATTACTTATTTCAGGTTACAAGTAACACAGTAACCACGATTATAAGTTATAATTCCACACACTGAAATTGTGAACAAAAACAGCCAATTTTGCCAGAATAACGATCCTCTTCCAAATTCCCTGCTCCTACTTTCCTCTTACCTAAATGTTCATCTCTATCCGTATTCCAAGGTGTCCTCTCAAGAAGAATCTGAATATCCTGTTATCAAATCCTTCCTTCTATCGTGATATTTCTTACACAACTAACATTAATTTCTTTCCTTCTCTTTCTTCCCTATCACATCTCCAAACGTTATTTTTCATATATTTATATTCTTTATAAATGTTTATATATTTCTCATTTTAGAATAATTGTCGTAACTATTGCACGTAAGAAATTTATTACGGGTTTTTGTACCTTGGTGCTGTTTTGTTTCTCATTCCCAAGAAATAATTTTTAAAAGAAACTTTAACCCCCCCCCCATGGCAATACAGCCTTTGAAGGGCCTTGGCCTACCGAGCGACCGCTGCTCAGCCCGATGGCCTGCAGATTACGAGGTGTCGAATCCTCTCGGCCGTTATTCTTGGGTTTCTAGACCGGGGCCGCTATCTCACCGTCAGATAGCTCCTCAATTCTAATCACGTAGGCTGAGTGGACCTCGAACCAGCCCTCAGGTCCACGTAAAATTCCCTGACCTGGCCGGCAATCGAATCCGGGGCCGCCGGGTACGAGGCAGGCACTCGACCCCTACACCACGGGGCCGGCCTTTAAAAGAAAGTAAACAACAATATTTCACTGACACCATCACCAGATGGCATTCCAGATGCAATTGAGGACCAAAGGCGGGTGAAAGTGCCGAAATAGGAAAAATGTGGATTTATATTTGTAATAAGCGGATGTATTAGCCATGCCGCATGTACCTGAGGTTATTATTTTAGTTGGTGGGAAGTTCAACAGTTCCAATGTGCCCAGCTGAGTTTTGTGGGGAAGGCTGAATGTGCCAGCATCTCGCGCTGTGCTCTCCATTGTGTCATTGAGCTATCACTTATGTATTTTCTAATTAATGAGGCAATTAATTAAGGAAATTAACTGAATATTGTTATGTAATTGGACGTAGTATACTTGCACTTTCAAGGCCTTACGTACTGTAATCATTAATTCCCGGTCTCCTTTGGTAGAGAAGGCTGAAAGTGCCACTGTGCTCGCCAACTCTATCATTGGTGTTTACTCGAAGACATGTTTCTCGCACTTTCACGGTATTCTATCTTTGGTCTTTATCCTTCAACGGGTGGAGATATTAATAATAATTTCTTTCGTAAGGCGTGCTTTCCATGATGGTTTTTTGACTGCGATTTGAGCTCAGGGATCAGCCAGTCGCATGTCGGTCCACGTCTTCTTCAGCAGATGTCCATATTCTCCGCATAATAAAAGTCACACTAAAACGCGGGTTTATTTGAGGATCAATAGACGAGGACCACGTAATGGTCACGGTTCGAGCCTCGGAGACTCGTGTATGAAAGAATACTGTGCTGACAGCTTAAATCCTTCGTGGCCGTAACTGACCCATTCGCGTTTCCACTTACTCCAACAGATGGCAGATAAACCGAAACTCTGCTGGGCGATCTTCGGCTGAGTTTTAATTAACTTTGTCTGGTAAACCTTTGAAAAATTAGACTATATCTACCATTTATCTACAGGGGGAGCTACCATGGAGTGATGATTTTTGTTTCAAAAATTCTACATATATCGACTTGGATGTGAACCGATTTCACCTACGCAATGGGACTTTCTCTTCCTGATATGAATGCAGCGTACATTTTTGACGCGTTATTGGTCGCTGCAGTGTGTTCTGCATTTGGATGCAGATATTCTTCACACAATGCCAGTTGATATTATTGCTGTTGAATATCAGATTAGATTCCGCACCGATCTACAATTAATTGCATCGTGAATGAGAGTCATCTCTGCTAATTCTTGTACTACTGAACCACTCTCATATTCATCGCCTCGTAGAAAACAACGGCACTTGAATTCCCCCCAACCAACTTTCAGTGTACCAGTATGTTGATGCTGTAAAATAAACGTCGTTGTTGTACTGAATTCAGAAGCTAGTGGGTGTACAGAGGTGAGCATTTGGGATTTTTGATTTTGTTCGGAAAGGATTACACTTTATCTCCCTTTCTCAAGGGTGGGCATATACAATCGAAACTGATTATTGCGACATCGCATTTAACGACATGCTGGATATGACGACGAAATCTAGCGGTGCCGTGTAAACATCGCTTAGTACGACATCGGATTAACTCTTGTTTTCAGCACATTTCAAATCATTCTGCCTGTTAAATAGTCAAGGCAAGCACCTCTGTAAAGATGTCGCGAAAAAGAAGGGGAAGTATTCATTATTGAAGAAAAGGCACAAATAATACTACGATTTCGAAATGGCGAAACACACATCAGTGTCGCAAAAATATTGGGAGTATCACACTCCATGGTTTCTACAGTATGGAAGGACGGAGACATTATATCATTTATTAGCCCAGACCGCGTGCTACTTCCGCCCTTCGTCAATTAGTAGTGCACACTTTGTTTACGAACTGAAGAAAAACTGATTTCAGTCCCACTCCACCGATACAGTTATTTCTCTTATTCATTTGAAGTTTTAACTATATTGTGTTAATTAACCGTGTGAGTGTGCAGCCTAAAACATTTCTAGAACCAAAAGAAAAATCCGGTTTGTACTACTCTCCCCTATAACGAGCGTTAATTGGCGCTCCTTTGGACTCGTTATAACGGGATTCGACTGTAAATAGAATATTGTTCTTGTTGTTATTTCATTCAAATCCTCACAGGGAACGTAGTGTTTCGACAAGAGTGTGCCACTTTGTTCAGTTCTTACCTAGCGCTATGATTTCACGTCAGCTCTTTCACTTTCGCCGGCCACTCTACAATGCAAAACTTCCTGTCATATGAACGCCATAAAGTATGTCACATCCTTGGCCTAGTGGTTTTGGAATACAAAATGTTGCGTGCTCATCGCATTTGCAGATCCCGAGGATCATATCAGACGATCAACAAATACGTCGTATAGTTTAATTTCCTTATTCCAGCTTCACTTGTTTCGACGGGCTTATTTATAACCGCCGGGTCTAAAAGAAAATAAATAAACTATTTAAACATTTCTCCCTCACGCACGATCGCATTTCCACTGTTTCGTGTTTTGTTACGCTGCGAGCTGCAGGGATTTCAGTAAGGTGTGCGCTAATACAGAAACCACACACAAATGTAATGCTTTTAACATTTTTATACAATGGAAATCTTTTGTTTCCAGAAATTCTCTTTAACGTACAATATTTTTCTGTTTTAGGAAATTTAAAAAAAATCTGTAGCGCACTTTAAAGTGTGGAAAGGGGAGTTAATTCGCAGAGCTCGGCAGACCATAATCCCCTGCTTTATAATTAGTCTTATAAAAACATCTACATATTCATAGAATAAGTGAGAATTGAGTTTCACGGAATTGAATTGGAAAGTTATTAATTTTTCCTGTTGTTATTTGGTGAAAGAGAGAGAGAGAGAGAGAGTCAGAATATTTTATTTGTGAGTTTAAAATATTGTAGAACTCTGCGCGCGTGTTTGAATAACTCTATATTCATATATACAACACCATTCTCCCTGTAAAAAGAAGAAAAGGGCCCTTACCACTCACCATGGGCTAACGATGGAGGTTTGTACAAATCTCACTGTCCGTCGCTCCAGGAAGAGTATTCTGGGTTCTAGTATTCATCATCATCATCATCATCATCATCATCATCATCATCACCACCTGTTAACCTCCAGGGTCGGCTTTTCCCTCAGACACAGCGAGGGATCCCACCTGTACCCCCTCAAGGGCAGTGTCCTGGAGCTTCAGACTCTTGGTCGGGGGATACAACTGGGGAGAATGACCAGTACCTCGCCCAGGAGGCCTCACCTGCTACGCTGAACAGCGGCCTTGAGGAGGGATGGGAAGATTGGAAAGGATAGGCAAGGAAGAGGGAAGGAAGCGGCCGTGGCCTTAAGTTAGGTACCATCCCGGCATTTGCCTGGAGGAGAAGTGGGAAACCACGGAAAACCACTTCCAGGATGGCTGGGGTGGGAATCGAACCCACCTCTACTCAGTTGACCTCCCGAGGCTGAGTGGGCTCCGTTCGAGCCCTCGTACCACTTTTCAAATTTTGTGGCGGAGCCGGGAATCGAACCCGGGCCTCCAGGGGTGGCAGCTAATCACTCTAAACACTACATCACAGAGGCGGACTCTAGTATTCATTCGAATCAAAATTAATAATAATAACTGGAGAACCCGCGCTGTTCCGCAGTATTCGTTATAAACAGGTCTTGATATGCCTGCCGTAGTCATGTTGTTTCCTTCCTTTTACAATGGTCTTATGAACATTTAATGAAAATCACTTCATGGTATGCCACAGTTCGTAGTCAGAATTCATCCATTCTGATGCCCTCATTTCGTTTGAGGGAAACTCTGTCCATATATTAGCTTTTAATCCTGGAGTTCTTGACGTAAAGCTTGGTATTATGTCGTACTAGACAACGTCAGTTCTTATACGCAGAACGGTTGCTTTGTGAGTTCATAGATTAGCCTCGAAGGAGCGTTTTTTGCCAGGCAGAGAACTTATTTCAAGATACATGGCCTTCACTCTTTGTGGTGTAGCTAGGTTATCCTACGATAGGGTATGTCATGGTGGAGTCTGCTTGTACGTAGACGTTTTCTCTTAGTAGCAAGTACGTAACTCGGAACGCTCTGCAAGGTTTCAATATATTTAACTGGGAAATGGTTAGATAATCAAAGATTATCTAGCAGGGATTAGTATCCTTCCGTGATTAGAGGAAGTGTATACTTTCTGGCATGACTTGACAGGTAGCAATCAAACATGGCTGCATGTAATGATATTACTAAGGATGAAAATCACACATATCAGAATTTTAATGAAAGTGTTAGTCGCTTATCAACCTGCTAAGTACAGAATGTATTGCGGGTTAGGGTAAGCCTTCGCCTGTAATCGCTGGCGTGATCATTTAATGATTTGATTTTATAATTACTCAAAGTTGGTTGAACTTATCAATGTCTCATGATTCACCTGCAGGTAATTCCGGACAGAATAAAACACTAATGAAGTAAATTGGTCCACTAGAACGGATGGACGGATTTGCCAAACTGTTTTACTAAAATATTTTAATATATAATAATAATGATAATAATAATGATAACATGACCTCCAGAGTGACATTTGGGAAGAAATTTCAGACAGCTTTCAAATTAAGGCAGGAGTGAGAGTAGGAGATCGACTCTCGTCTGCTCTTCAACTGTGTTCTGGAGAAAGTTATTCGAGAATGGTGCAAAAATCTGAGTAATGAGGATGTTGAGAGTGGGGTTGTAAGATGAAGAACCTAACAATTGATTGGTTAGCCTTCGAGGATGATCTGGCGACAATTTTTTTATTCACTTGACAGAGCCAAAACATTTCTTTTGAGAAAACACACTTCATAACAAACATCAAGACAGCTCCCAGAAATCTACAGGTCAATCGGGGCAAAAATAAAACGGGTAGAGAAATTCAAATACCTAGGCGAGTGGATAGAACCTCATATTTATGAGAAAGAGGTATTCAAATCAAGAATCAACAAAGTGGAAATAGCTTACTACCTCACCAAAGATATCTGCAACACACGGACAATATCTTTGCTCATTGCTGTACAGTGAAACGACCTGAAGCAGAATGCCTCTCAATGAATAAGAAAGTTCTGGCAGAACAACTAGAAGCCAAAGGTAGGAAGATTTTAAGAAAGATCTTGTGCACAATAAAGGAAAATGCAGAATATGGGAGAAGACACAATCATGAACTATATCTGTATATGGACAGACACTATCAAAAAGTAAGGATTTCTTTCTGTGCTCAGTTAACACGAATGAGAGCAGAAAGGTTGTCCACTTGAACCTTTTCTACTTTCTGAATGAGAAAATCAAAGAGCGTCAGGTTCACCGAGGTGAAAAAGGATTTACAAGAATCGGGGAACTTACCTGATGATATCTTGCAACGAGACCTTTTAAAAATAAACTTGAAGGTCTACAGAGTTTTCGAACAAAACCTAAGATGAAGACAGGCAAGACGTGGACCGAGGAACGGAAAGAAGCTCGGCGAAGAAGGACGCAGGTGTACTGGGAGAGTATTAAAGCTCAAGAGAGAAAACGGTTAAAATAGCGTGCTCCATAGCTGGCCGAAACGAAATATAAGTAATAATAATAATAATAATAATAATAATAATAATAATAATAATAATAATAATAATAATAATAATAATCATCATCATCATCATTAATTATAGACCGCTACTCCTCTGAGTGCTCGGTGTGCAATCCTTTATAAATAAACAAAACACTTCACAATCCTCTAATTGCAAATTCTCTGTGGTCGTTTTTCATTCTGCACAAATCCTCATTAGATAATTAAAAACTCAGTCTATCTATCGTCGCATCTTCACCTCTACTTCTCTTACCTGCATCTCGTCAGAGGCGACTAAAAGGGGCGACCAATGAAAGATAGAACCATGAGACAGTCTGATTAGTACCATGGGTTGATTTTAAATGTTATTAGTACCAGTACTACGTCTGCCTAATTGTCCTCCCTCATACGGTACTGCCTGACGGAGTCGTACCGCTATTGCTTCCCGTTCGGTCTATGATCAGTATAATCTGCGGAGAATTTATATGGGAGTGGTACCATTATGTGAAGAACAATATGGGTCCGTGTTGCCTGTGGGTGAAGACGTATTGTGGGTCTACATTGACTACCGTTGGTACAACAATGTGAGTATACGTAGCTGTGATTACTACCACTATATGTGTGTGCACCACTATGGGTCAGCGTTCGTTGTTAGTACTGTAGTACCACTATGTGAGAATCACCATGGGTGTACGTTGCTTGTGAATAGTACCCATATGTGATGAACATCAGGGTTCTGTGTTACTTGTGAGTAGTACCCATGTGTGACGAACATCATGGTTCTGTGTTACTTGTGAGTAGTACACATATGTGATGAACATCATGGTTCTGCGTTACTTGTGAGTAGTACACATATGTGATGAACATCATGGTTCTGCGTTACTTGTGAGTAGTACACATATGTGATGAACATCATGGTTCTGTGTTACTTGTGAGTAGTACACATATGTGATGAACATCATGGTTCTGCGTTACTTGTGAGTAGTACCCATGTGTGACGAACATCATGGTTCTGCGTTACTTGTCAGTAGTACACATATGTGATGAACATCAGGGTTCTGTGTTACTTGTGAGTAGTACACATATGTGATGAACATCAGGGTTCTGTGTTACTTGTGAGTAGTACACATATGTGATGAACATCATGGTTCTGCGTTACTTGTGAGTAGTACCCATGTGTGACGAACATCATGGTTCTGCGTTACTTGTCAGTAGTACACATATGTGATGAACATCAGGGTTCTGTGTTACTTGTGAGTAGTACACATATGTGATGAACATCAGGGTTCTGTGTTACTTGTCAGTAGTACACATATGTGATGAACATCAGGGTTCTGTGATACTTGTGAGTAGTACCCATATGTGACGAACATCATGGTTCTGCGTTACTTGTCAGTAGTACACATATGTGATGAACATCAGGGTTCTGTGTTACTTGTGAGTAGTACACATATGTGATGAACATCAGGGTTCTGTGTTACTTGTCAGTAGTACACATATGTGATGAACATCAGGGTTCTGTGTTACTTGTGAGTAGTACACATATGTGATGAACATCAGGGTTCTGTGTTACTTGTCAGTAGTACCCATATGTGGCGAACATCATGGTTCTGCGTTACTTGTGAGTAGTACACATATGTGGCGAACATCATGGTTCTGCGTTACTTGTGAGTAGTACACATATGTGGCGAACATCATGGTTCTGTGTTACTTGTGAGTAGTACACATATGTGGCGAACATCATGGTTCAGTGTTACTTGTGAGTAGTACACATATGTGATGAACATCATGGTTCTGCGTTACTTGTGAGTAGTACACATATGTGATGAACATCATGGTTCTGTGTTACTTGTGAGTAGTACACATATGTGATGAACATCATGGTTCTGCGTTACTTGTGAGTAGTACCCATGTGTGACGAACATCATGGTTCTGCGTTACTTGTCAGTAGTACACATATGTGATGAACATCAGGGTTCTGTGTTACTTGTGAGTAGTACACATATGTGATGAACATCAGGGTTCTGTGTTACTTGTGAGTAGTACACATATGTGATGAACATCATGGTTCTGCGTTACTTGTGAGTAGTACCCATGTGTGACGAACATCATGGTTCTGCGTTACTTGTCAGTAGTACACATATGTGATGAACATCAGGGTTCTGTGTTACTTGTGAGTAGTACACATATGTGATGAACATCAGGGTTCTGTGTTACTTGTCAGTAGTACACATATGTGATGAACATCAGGGTTCTGTGTTACTTGTGAGTAGTACCCATATGTGACGAACATCATGGTTCTGCGTTACTTGTCAGTAGTACACATATGTGATGAACATCAGGGTTCTGTGTTACTTGTGAGTAGTACACATATGTGATGAACATCAGGGTTCTGTGTTACTTGTCAGTAGTACACATATGTGATGAACATCAGGGTTCTGTGTTACTTGTGAGTAGTACACATATGTGATGAACATCAGGGTTCTGTGTTACTTGTCAGTAGTACCCATATGTGGCGAACATCATGGTTCTGCGTTACTTGTGAGTAGTACACATATGTGGCGGACATCATGGTTCTGCGTTACTTGTGAGTAGTACACATATGTGGCGAACATCATGGTTCTGTGTTACTTGTGAGTAGTACACATATGTGGCGAACATCATGGTTCTGTGTTACTTGTGAGTAGTACACATATGTGGCGAACATCATGGTTCTGCGTTACTTGTGAGTAGTGCCCATATGTGACGAACACCATGGTTCTGTGTTACTTGTCAGTAGTACACATATGTGATGAACATCAGGGTTCTGTGTTACTTGTGAGTAGTACACATATGTGATAAACATCAGGGTTCTGTGTTACTTGTGAGTAGTACACATATGTGATGAACATCATGGTTCTGCGTTACTTGTCAGTAGTACACATATGTGATGAACATCATGGTTCTGCGTTGCTTGTGAGTAGTACACATATGTGGCGAACATCATGGTTCTGTGTTACTTGTCAGTAGCACACATATGTGACGAACATCATGGTTCTGCGTTACTTGTCAGTAGTACACATATGTGATGAACATCATGGTTCTGCGTTACTTGTCAGTAGTACCCATATGTGATGAACATCAGGGTTCTGCGTTGCTTGTGAGTAGTACACATATGTGATGAACATCATGGTTCTGCGTTACTTGTCAGTAGTACACATATGTGATGAACATCATGGTTCTGCGTTACTTGTGAGTAGTACCCATATGTGGTGAACATCATGGTTCTGCGTTACTTGTCAGTAGTACACATATGTGATGAACATCATGGTTCTGCGTTCCTTGTGAGTAGTACCCATATGTGGCGAATATCATGGTTCTGCGTTACTTGTCAGTAGTACACATATGTGACGAACATCATGGTTCTGTGTTACTTGTGAGTAGTACACATATGTGATGAACATCATGGTTCTGCGTTACTTGTCAGTAGTACACATATGTGATGAACATCAGGGTTCTGTGTTACTTGTGAGTAGTACACATATGTGATGAACATCATGGTTCTGCGTTACTTGTCAGTAGTACACATATGTGATGAACATCAGGGTTCTGTGTTACTTGTGAGTAGTACACATATGTGGCGAACATCATGGTTCTGTGTTACTTGTGAGTAGTACACATATGTGATGAACATCATGGTTCTGTGTTACTTGTGAGTAGTACCCATATGTGATGAACATCATGGTTCTGCGTTACTTGTCAGTAGTACACATATGTGATGAACATCATGGTTCTGTGTTACTTGTGAGTAGTACACATATGTGGTGAACATCATGGTTCTGCGTTACTTGTGAGTAGTACACATATGTGATGAACATCATGGTTCTGCGTTACTTGTCAGTAGTACACATATGTGATGAACATCAGGGTTCTGTGTTACTTGTGAGTAGTACACATATGTGATGAACATCATGGTTCTGCGTTCCTTGTGCGTAGTACCCATATGTGGCGAACATTATGGTTCTGCGTTACTTGTCAGTAGTACACATATGTGATGAACATCAGGGTTCTGCGTTACTTGTCAGTAGTACACATATGTGATGAACATCATGGTTCTGCGTTCCTTGTGCGTAGTACCCATGTGTGACGAACATCATGGTTCTGCGTTACTTGTCAGTAGTACACATATGTGATGAACATCAGGGTTCAGCGTTACTTGTCAGTAGTACACATATGTGATGAACATCATGGTTCTGCGTTCCTTGTGCGTAGTACCCATATGTGGCGAACATTATGGTTCTGCGTTACTTGTCAGTAGTACACATATGTGATGAACATCATGGTTCTGCGTTCCTTGTGAGTAGTACACATATGTGGCGAACATCAGTGTTCTACGTTACTTGTGAGTAGTACACATATGTGATGAACATCATGGTTCTGCGTTACTTGTGAGTAGTACCCATGTGTGACGAACATCATGGTTCTGCGTTACTTGTCAGTAGTACACATATGTGATGAACATCAGGGTTCTGTGTTACTTGTGAGTAGTACACATATGTGATGAACATCAGGGTTCTGTGTTACTTGTGAGTAGTACACATATGTGATGAACATCATGGTTCTGCGTTACTTGTCAGTAGTACACATATGTGATGAACATCAGGGTTCTGTGTTACTTGTGAGTAGTACACATATGTGATGAACATCAGGGTTCTGTGTTACTTGTGAGTAGTACACATATGTGATGAACATCATGGTTCTGCGTTACTTGTGAGTAGTACCCATATGTGACGAACATCATGGTTCTGCGTTACTTGTCAGTAGTACACATATGTGATGAACATCAGGGTTCTGTGTTACTTGTGAGTAGTACACATATGTGATGAACATCAGGGTTCTGTGTTACTTGTCAGTAGTACACATATGTGATGAACATCAGGGTTCTGTGTTACTTGTGAGTAGTACACATATGTGATGAACATCAGGGTTCTGTGTTACTTGTCAGTAGTACCCATATGTGGCGAACATCATGGTTCTGCGTTACTTGTGAGTAGTATACATATGTGGCGGACATCATGGTTCTGCGTTACTTGTGAGTAGTACACATATGTGGCGAACATCATGGTTCTGTGTTACTTGTGAGTAGTACACATATGTGGCGAACATCATGGTTCTGTGTTACTTGTGAGTAGTACACATATGTGGCGAACATCATGGTTCTGCGTTACTTGTGAGTAGTGCCCATATGTGACGAACACCATGGTTCTGTGTTACTTGTCAGTAGTACACATATGTGATGAACATCAGGGTTCTGCGTTACTTGTCAGTAGTACACATATGTGACGAACATCATGGTTCTGTGTTACTTGTCAGTAGTACACATATGTGATGAACATCAGGGTTCTGTGTTACTTGTGAGTAGTACCCATGTGTGACGAACATCATGGTTCTGCGTTACTTGTCAGTAGTACACATATGTTATGAACATCGTGGTTCTGCGTTGCTTGTGAGTAGTACACATATGTGGCGAACATCATGGTTCTGCGTTACTTGTCAGTAGTACACATATGTGACGAACATCATGGTTCTGCGTTACTTGTCAGTAGTACACATATGTGATGAACATCAGGGTTCTGTGTTACTTGTGAGTAGTACACATATGTGATGAACATCATGGTTCTGCGTTACTTGTCAGTAGTACACATATGTGATGAACATCATGGTTCTGCGTTGCTTGTGAGTAGTACACATATGTGGCGAACATCATGGTTCTGTGTTACTTGTCAGTAGCACACATATGTGACGAACATCATGGTTCTGCGTTACTTGTCAGTAGTACACATATGTGATGAACATCAGGGTTCTGTGTTACTTGTGAGTAGTACACATATGTGATGAACATCATGGTTCTGCGTTACTTGTCAGTAGTACACATATGTGATGAACATCATGGTTCTGCGTTACTTGTGAGTAGTACCCATATGTTGTGAACATCATGGTTCTGCGTTACTTGTCAGTAGTACACATATGTGATGAACATCATGGTTCTGCGTTCCTTGTGAGTAGTACCCATATGTGGCGAACATCATGGTTCTGCGTTACTTGTCAGTAGTACACATATGTGACGAACATCATGGTTCTGTGTTACTTGTGAGTAGTACACATATGTGATGAACATCATGGTTCTGCGTTACTTGTCAGTAGTACACATATGTGATGAACATCAGGGTTCTGTGTTACTTGTGAGTAGTACACATATGTGATGAACATCATGGTTCTGCGTTACTTGTCAGTAGTACACATATGTGATGAACATCAGGGTTCTGTGTTACTTGTGAGTAGTACACATATGTGGCGAACATCATGGTTCTGTGTTACTTGTGAGTAGTACACATATGTGATGAACATCATGGTTCTGTGTTACTTGTGAGTAGTACCCATATGTGATGAACATCATGGTTCTGCGTTACTTGTCAGTAGTACACATATGTGATGAACATCATGGTTCTGTGTTACTTGTGAGTAGTACACATATGTGGTGAACATCATGGTTCTGCGTTACTTGTGAGTAATACACATATGTGATGAACATCATGGTTCTGCGTTACTTGTCAGTAGTACACATATGTGATCAACATCAGGGTTCTGTGTTACTTGTGAGTAGTACACATATGTGATGAACATCATGGTTCTGCGTTCCTTGTGCGTAGTACCCATATGTGGCGAACATTATGGTTCTGCGTTACTTGTCAGTAGTACACATATGTGATGAACATCAGTGTTCTGCGTTACTTGTCAGTAGTACACATATGTGATGAACATCATGGTTCTGCGTTCCTTGTGCGTAGTACCCATGTGTGACGAACATCATGGTTCTGCGTTACTTGTCAGTAGTACACATATGTGATGAACATCAGGGTTCTGCGTTACTTGTCAGTAGTACACATATGTGATGAACATCATGGTTCTGCGTTCCTTGTGCGTAGTACCCATACGTGGCGAACATTATGGTTCTGCGTTACTTGTCAGTAGTACACATATGTGATGAACATCATGGTTCTGCGTTCCTTGTGAGTAGTACACATATGTGGCGAACATCAGGGTTCTACGTTACTTGTGAGTAGTACACATATGTGATGAACATCATGGTTCTGCGTTCCTTGTGAGTAGTACCCATATGTGATGAACATCATGGTTCTGCGTTCCTTGTGAGTAGTACCCAGATGTGATGAACATCATGGTTCTGTGTTACTTGTCAGTAGTACCCATATGTGATGAACATCATGGTTCTGCGTTACTTGTCAGTAGTACACATATGTGATGAACATCATGGTTCTGCGTTACTTGTCAGTAGTACACATATGTGGCGAACATCATGGTTCTGCTGTGCCAGTGATTATACTGCTATGAGGAGCCGGTGTGCTCATTGCAGAAAATAAGTGCTTGTGAATCGGAAACACTGATTGTTTATTCGTTGTCATTTTATCATCATCATCCATTTATACTGCATACATTCTGAAGTTTTAATTGTCGTTTCATTTTGTTGCACCTCGTACTATTGGGGCAGATGACCTAGCCGTTAGGCTGCTTCAAACAACAACAGTCGTCGTCACTTTTTACAAGGTAACCTATCTTTCTCCATTCATCTCACATTACTCCATATCCCTTCATTCACCGAGTTTGTTCCTATACACTGTGACGTAGATATGCAGACGCTATGGTTATGAATACAGCATTGAGACGCGTAAATCTCGAAATGGTATGAATAAGATGAGATACCAGTAGTCGCGAAAATGTCGAGAATGAAGAATTAAATTTGTATGCTCTCGTAAAACAGACCGTCATGTGACTATAATCATGGTAACACCGATCAAGTTAAACAACAGGAAGTCCCCAGAAGTCACGGATCAACATTCTCGTAAATCTGGAATTCTCTGATTATGAAAACCATGTCAAGAGATATACAACAAATGTTTCATGGTTATGGCCACGATACAAACAGTCACGCAGAATGTGAAGTCCCGTGGCTGTGATCAGCATATCAATCGTCATATAAAACGAGAGGTACTGTGCTTGAGCCATTCTAAAAGTGATCCATATAATCCTGGACTACGTTAATGAGTCATAACATTCGAACCAATAACAGGGCACATATGAAACTTTGAGAGATGATAATGCACAATTGGGAGATTACACACATACGTAGGCAAGTGAATAAGTATCTGCAGTTTTGCTCTAATTGTCTTCAGCTTGGCTCTGTGGCCTTGTGTGCTCACCAGCCGCTAGATGGCACCGTTGTGTACGCCTTTGGTAGGTTTCAGCGGCATCAGGTCAGTTCAGCTTGCGCTGTTGCGACGTAAACATGGCCGCGTTTCCACCAAGGAAGACCAGCGTTTCATAATCCGTTTTTCTGTCGTGTGAGGGTTTACCTGGAGCGAAAATTCGTACAAGATTTTCAGCCTGATGCGGCGACAATGTTTGGCAAAGTTTTTACAAGTGGATTGAATAGTTCAAAAGGGGTCGCACCAGCGTGAAGAATGAGAAAAGATTTGGGTGCAGCCGTAACTGATACCAATATGAAACAACTACATAATATGATCGTGAATAACTCTTGATGACGTAGCAAACCATATGCACATTGGCCATGGTTCTGCATTTGGAATCATGTATAACAGGCTTCACTTTCACAAAGTCTGTTCCAAATGAGTTCCAAAACAACTCAATGAAGAGTAGAAGCACAATCGTGTGAGAATCTCTCAGCATCTACTGGACCGTCATGCTAATGAAGGTGAAACGGATCATCACTGGTGATGAAACATGGGTTCACCACTTCGAACCAGAGAGCAAACATGACAGCATTGAATGGAAGCATCCGCTGTGGCAAAACATTGTCCCCGTATTGTGCTGAAAGTCTTCTATGAATTTCTGCTCCTAGTACACCCTCAGACCACAAAACACGGATTACGGAGCGCTGTTCTCCTCGGTGCAAGCAGAGAGTGATACGGCCATATTTACGTAGCAACAGCGCAAGCTGTACTGATGTAATAACTGATTCCTCACAGCAAATGTTGGAAGTGCCCTTCACCAGTATCCATACACAATATTGTACTCGTTTCCGCATATTTTGCGATGTTCTGCGATGTGTATGGTGGCCAATGTTGCTGACTGCGAGTCTAATGTCCTCATGGAGTCCAACAGTTGTTTGAGGTCTATTCTTGTACATTCTGGTTTTAAGATACCCCCATAACTCCTTTGACATTAGGTCAGGTGCTCGGGGGGAGCGGTACACATTTTTGGAGATCATTCCGTCATCAACGAAACTGGTTACAAGTTGCATGGAAACGTTAGACGTATGACTCGTTGCTCCATCTTGTTGGAAATAACCTTCTGTCAGTTCTAAATCATCCAGCTGCTACCCAAATGTACTGAACATGTCCGTATAGACTGCAATGTCTACATTCATACCCAAGAAAATCTTTTCGTGAGACAGTGGTTGATATCTGTTGTACTGTGTGTAACCTGACAGATGAAACCGTCCCTTGTCTAAAAAACCAAGTTATGAAAGGAATGTCTGGACGTTGAATAATAAACCTCTGAAACCATTGACAATAACGCCTTCGTTTCTCATGATCTCCTTCTGTTAATGCTTGCATCATCTGCACTCTGTATGTTCGCCACTCCGATTTGTTCGCAGCACTCTGACTTTGTGGCATACGAAATGCCTGTCTCCTAGCTCAATCGACTCAACAATTTCTTGGGGGAGTTCTCGAAGCGTCTTCGAACGTTATCAATAGTCTCTGCAGTCATTGATTGTCTATGTTTACCACTGTAACTGTTTAGTTCATCAGTTGTCTCCAGCTTCCTTACAATCGATAACATTCTTGCCTTTGTTGGAACATCGCACACATCGAATATTCTTCGGAATGCCCGTTGTGTGGTAACAAATGATTCTGTCTTACAGTATGTTTTCACAATAAAACCACGGTCTCGAAGTGTGTACTGCATGTTTCCGTTACGACTGCCAGCTAAACGCTGCGAACGAATTGTTAATTTGCCAACAGTGCTCGTCATTGTCACGACAATAAATAAAGTTGTCAACAATGGGCATTGATTCTCCCAGAGCCACTGAGATCATTCAAACAAATTTCCAATTTCTACTGGCTTTCATAGCGAAATTATGACCGATTAAGTAGTTCAGGTTGATATGGATCGCTCTGTAGTTATAATGATTATTATTATAATTTTCATCATATTCCACGTAATCCATGAGCAAGGTAATAAGGCAGCTCCTACTGAGGTGTAGTCGTACTTGCAACAAACCCACGTGTGCAAACTGAATGCAGGAACCCTGTTTGTGATTCTGATTATTAAATTGGCGCAGTGCGCGGTTTGCTTCAGGCGCCGAGAGGTCATTACATTATTTTTAATGAAAAAAGAGTGGAAATTAATTCTGTGACAGTTGAACTAATTGAAGAGACAACTTTTTTAGTTCCGTGTTTGTAAAATGAGTGAATTTCGCCGCGGGATAGATGAGATATTTCAAAAATGAATTGATATTATAAAAAATGATCGTGATGATCATTTTTATATCAACTGAAAGTGACCTTGTTACGAAAGTATTATAATAAGCATGATTAGAAATTAATGGATGTTTTTGTACAGATACTTTGCACATAAGTTAATGATAATCTGCATCGCACTGGACGTGGGGATTTCAGATCACCTGATACAATTCTGAGGTGAAATGATCAATTCCCAGTAAAGCTTTCACTGCCCTTCTATCCACAGCTTATGCGGGGGACAAGATGAGCAGGTTTTACATCACAAAGAATCTAGATAAATAACTGATGCCACCTGGACGACAGTCCAAAATGCAGATTATGGTGACTTATTGATTGATTGATTGATTGATTGATTGATTGATTGATTGACTGACTGATTATTTGATTGATTGATTGATTAATTGATTGATTGATTGATTTATTGATTGATCGATTGATCGATGGATTGATTGATTGACGGATGGATGGATTGATTGATTGATTGATTGATTGACTGATCGATGGATTGTTTGTTTGTTTGATTGATTGATTGATTGATTGATTGATTGATTGATTGATTGATTGATTGATTGATTGACTGATTCTAGCTTCTGCTTGTCAGACGCTTCTAATATGCGTTTGCTCTTGGATACCTATTTTATTTAACTCAAGTCCACCGGCAAACTTGTTAGGGCCCCTGGGACGCGCCACGTGGGAGAATCACCTCTCCCCCTACTATAACAGGGTAGTATCCTCATGGATTATTATTATTATTATTATTATTATTATTATTATTATTATTATTATTATTATTATTGTTGTTGTTGTATTAATACATGTTACATACATCTTCATTAAAGACTCTTATGCCTCTTTCAGCGCTAAGTCTGCAAGCTTGTGTGAACGAACTTAACTCCCCTAAAATCCTCTATTTGTAACTAGTTAGTTCTATAACTCTTACCTTTAAATCGTTAGAAACTGAGTCTAACCATTGTCTAATCATTGTCGTCTTGGTGTCCCTCTACTTCTCTTACCCTCCATAACAGGGTCCATTGTTCTACTAGGTAACGTATCCTCCTCGATTCACCTCACATGTCCCCATCACCGAAGCCGCTTTATGCGAACATTTTCATCAATTGAGTTTATTCTTAATTTAGCCTTTATCTTCTCATTCCCAGCACCACCCAACCGGGCGAGTTGGCCGTGCGGTTAGGGGCACGCAGCTGTGAGCTTGCATCCTGGAGATAGTGGGTTCGAACCCCAATATCGGCAGCCCTGATGATGGATTTCCGTGGTTTACCATTTTCACACCAGGCAAATTCTGGGGTTGTACCTTAATTAAGGCCACTGCCGCTTCCTTCTTACTCCTAACCCTTTCCTACCCTATCGTCGCCATAAAACCTATCTGTGTCGGTGTGACGTAAAGCAAAATAATAGCAAAACAAAAATATCTCTGCACCCTCCTGCCTCTGTTCTCACTTGTTCGTACTTTCGTGTCTGTTGGCTCTAAATTATGAATAGGATTTCCTGAGTCCACGTCGCTTTCACTCCTGCAAAGCAAAGTTGGTCTGAAATCAGATTGGATTAAAGCTAGTTTCGTCCGAGAGCTAACTTCTTTCTTAGAATACTGTTGACCGAAACTGCGAGCTTACTGCATTAGCTTTACTGCACCTTGATATATTTTTCACAGAATTTGCTTTACGCCACACCGACACAGATAGGTCTTATGGCGACGATGGAGTCGGAAAGGGCTAGGAGTGGGAACGAAGCCACCTTGACCTTACTTAATGTACAGCCCCAGCATTTGCCTGGTGTGAAAATGGGAAACCACGTAAAACCATATTCATAGCTGCCGACAGTGGGATTCGAATCCACTGTCTCCTGGGTGCAAGCTCCCAGATGCGGCCCTTAGCCGCACGGCCTATTCGCCCGTTCTTGATTAAATCTCATCTGTACAAATATTATAAACAGGAAAAAATAGTATACTTTTTTGTAACGGATAGACTCAAAAACTACTGAAATGATTTTAAAAATTACTTCACGTATAGAAAGCTACATTGCCAATGAGTAACATGGGCTGTATTTTATTTTCAAGACAATTCGAGGGGGGGGGGCGACGGTGGAAGATATAAAAAAAAATAAAAGACCAATATAGGCGATCTCGAATTTGTCGTACAAGGACAAGACAAAGCTCATTTTAAGCCCCTTGAAGCAAAGAATAAAACTCGATAAGCCCTACGGGCCCGGAAACCGTGTTTTAAGACCCTACAGCCAACCGTTATGGAGATATTGGAACTACACTACCCCTGCACTAGGAATCGGATAAAGAAACGAACCGGCCGTAACCATGACAACGTCAGCTCCAGGATTCTACAGCAGCGAGATTATGCAAGTACGCTTGGGCATAGCTGCCAACCAAAATTGGTACACATATGACTTACTATCTGTAAGACACTCATAGGACTCCTTTGGGCGGGGATGGAAGGGGGTGAAGTATAATAATAATAATAATAATAATAATAATAATAATAATAATAATAATAATAATAATAATAATAATAATAATAATAATAATCGTATGGCCTCAGCTACCGTGTGCAGACATTTCAATTTGACGCCATCTGGCTGTCTGCTCGTCAATTTCGACGTTCCGTTTTACTCTAGGCCCCCACTAGATGGCAGACCGAGTAAACCGAAACTCTCTTGGGAGTCTTTGGCTGAGATTTAATGAATTTTGTCGGGTAAACAGCAAATGTGTCACCAGAGATCTTTTACATGCCGACATCGTACGACAGGGAGTGTCGAATGGACTTTTTTCCGCTCTTCAAAAATCCGACTACCTCTGCCGGGTTTGAACCCGCTATCTTGGGATACGGAGGCCGACACTCTACCGCTGATCCACAGAGGCAGCTGGTGAAGTATAAAAATAATATATATAAATGTCATTGTTTGTATGTATGCATGTATTACATCTCCTCCTTGGACCGATTTCAACCAAATTTGGTGCACTTATGACGTAGTATCAGGATACAAATCGCGTGGGGGGTAAGACACCGCTAGCACCCTTGCGGGTAGGGAGCGATGGGGGTAAGTTATAAAAATAATCTAGAATAGTATCGAATCCATAGTTTTCGTGGTAAAATGAAATGTCGTATGGCTTTTAGTGCCGGGATATCCCAGGACGGGTTCGGCTCGCCAGTTGCAGGTCTTTCTATTTGACACCCGTAGGTGACCTGCGCGTCGTGATGAGGATGAAATGATGATGAAGACAACACATACACCCAGCCCCCGTGCCACTGGAATTAACCAATTAAGGTTAAAATCCCCGACCCGGCCGGGAATCGAACCCGGGACCCTCTGAACCGAAGGCCAGTACGCTGACCGTTCAGCCAACGAGTCGGACGTTTTCGTGGTCTCTGAAATGAATAGTGATACTCCGAATTTTTTAAAGTTTATGTTCAGTCCCCTTTGGGTGGGCGTGAGGGGGCAGTGAGATACAAAAATGATCCAAAATAGTGTCGAATCTACAGTTTTTTGCTCACTGAGATGAATGGTGACAATCCAGATTTTTATGTAGGGCTGGGGGGAGGGGGGCGAGAAGGGGACAGTCTCATTGACAGTTGAAGTCCTGTACATCGTATATACAGTGCGACAGCTAAATACATATAGTTATCACTTATTACTTTTTGACGAGGTCAAATACTTCCCAATCGTTTCGAGCTTCCTTAAGGACAAAGTTTTACTCGAACATTAAATAATCTAAAACTTGAAATCAAACACATTTAAATAATGTTAAAACTATATACTAGATCCTAATATATCAATCTGCAGGAAAAAAAGGAATTCTATAAAAATTCACTTCACGCATAACTAACGGGTAATACAAATCTTAAAGGTAAACATTCAGAAACTATCCGGAAAACGTCGGGTACTACAGCCAGTAACTACTATTACGTTTTACGGTGACGCCGAGGTGCCGGAAGTTTGTCCCGCGGGAGTTCTTTTACGTGCCAGTAAATCTACCGACACGGGGCTGACACATCTGGAGCACCGTCAAATATCATGGGACTGAACCAGGATCGAACCTGCCAACTTAGGCTCAGAAATCCAGCTCCTTAACCGTCTGAGCCATTCTCCCGGCTATTAAATCTCACCTACCATATTACCATCCCAAATACTTGCAATATCCACCTGTTGCAGCTTTGTCAGGTTTCTTGGAAAGGTTAATTTTCTTTTCGTACACTTTAACTAATTTTTAAGTTCCAAGACGTTCGACTGGTGGCTTTCAGCACAACCTGCCGTTAAAACCAAGTCGTCCGCATGTACTATTATTATTATTATTATTATTATTATTATTATTATTATTATTATTATTATTATTATTAATATTATTATTATTATTATTATTATTATTATTATTATTATTATTGTACCGGGAGGTACACCTCAACCCCACACATTTAAAAGAAGCACCTCAAGGAACGCTGTCTCTCAGTCTAAACGTGAAACAGCTACGGCAGAGAAGTTGGGACATTGACCAAAAGATGTCACCATTGAATTATTGAGTAATGTGTTATTTTGAAGTTGCCTAAACTGACTGGATTTGTTTGTTTTGTGTTTGTTTACTTCAAGAAATTTGAACTTTATCCATGGATGTCTTTACAAAAACTGTGGTCGTGCACTCTGGTGCATGACGGAAGAACAAGTGATTTAAAGAAGTTTTGTGTTATTATGTTTTCTCAACTAAATTAACTTTCATTTATTTTGTTATTTCAAGGTTTGCAACTCTTCTATCTCATTCCGCCAGCTTTTGAATCTGGTCAATCACAAATTTTCTGTAATTATTTTTCAGCCAATAACAGGCTCCATGTACCTTTTTGTTTGGTCAATAAAAATGAGAGGGTGTGTCCGGACTTAGTCCACAACCCTCTCGAATCATCCCCTCGGGTATATAAGCTGCAGCTATTCCAGCTACCTTGTCCTATTGATCGTCGTCTTACTGTGCGTGTGTGCTGAGACAGGAGGCGGGGCGCCTCATTCTTCGCCAGGCAGTTCAACAACCAAGGTAATGGCCACCAGTCTTATTTTTCTGTAGCCACTTCTGCGGACTTACACGAGGGGTAGGTTCTAATTTCTAACTATGTAACCACCTGTTTTCTAAAATGTAAACCTTCTTTCTGCTAATGTAAAATTTCATAAAGACTTAAACTGTAAATCGGGGATAGAGAGTGCGGTACCCTCTCAAGTTCCCTTTCAACTTATCTTGAGGTGACTACGATTTTGTAACTGTTTCTCTTTCTCTCTAAGCATTAAATTACCCTTCATTCTAGTGACCTCAGTAGCTTGGGATCATCCTCTTCATCATCGGGCCACGAGCCCAATTAGGGTTTTATACTAAATTTTCTAGGATCGCAAGTGTACGCCTCCATACATTTTGTGTTCGGGCCAGTAATTTAACCTGTTCTTCTTTCCACGAAGGCCCAGTAGTTTGGGTAATAGATACCCCTGTGTAAAAATTGTAAATTGTAGGTTGGACCTAGGGAGGCCAGAAATTTGTAAGAGTTTTGGTGTAATGTTGCCTTAAGTGGGCTGTAAGAAATTGGGAGCGCAGTCTCCTTGGTTAAAGTTGGAGAGCATGTAAGCACTTTTCTGTGATTGCTAATTCTACTGTAATATTGAAGGGTGCCTCTGGAAGGCTATAAATGTGTGTCGGCTGGAGCAAGGTGCTCTGTCTTGGGAGATTTCTCTCCTTATCTGTGTAAACGCTTCATTGGCAACATTGCTAATTTGTAAATTAGGGGTATGAAGCCCAAATGTGTTAAATTCCGTATTCTGGGGTTCTCTATTCTGGTATCTAAATTGTCATTGTATCTGATACATTGGCTTTCCTTCACTAAGTGAAGACTTTGTTAAGTTTCGAGATTTGAAAAGAAATATAACCTTTACTTTAAAGCTTTATATGAATTTTGACATCATAGATAGACCCATTCAAGCCCGCACCTTCTTTCATCTCTCTGTGATCTACAAAGCACGGTAACAATTATATTATCATTATTATTATTATTATTATTATTATTATTATTATTATTATTATTATTATTATTATTATTATTATTATTATTATTATTATTATTATTATTCAGTCGAATTAACTTAATAACGGGTGGTAACAACCCTCTACAACTGCATTACCACAAGTGTTTCTGCAAGCAAACACTGCACATGTTCATTGATGTCGAGTACCTCTCCCCTTTCGGATCCGTACTTGGGTCTGTGAGTGTTACAAAATCATGAAACTTTCTACAGTGCTCTGTATCTCATTTCAAAGAGAAGGACTCACTTATATTGCAACAATTATCTGAGTTCTGTATGATGTCGTGGGGTGATGAAATAGTGTTGCCATCTTGAGGTACTAACATCAATGTGCCGTGTATTTAACAATATTAGTGTAGCTCCGGACTCCGAGGCGGTAGCAAGTTGTATGAGGCTTTTTTTATTCAACTAAGTGAATTCTATACCAGAACAATTCAAACAGTGCGAACATTTTAAAATGTGTTGGGAAGAAACGAGTACATTTTCATTCTTTCTTAAACTGTCGCGATATAAGGCAATAAACGTCTTAAAATAAATATCGAGAATTTAAAAGAAATCTCATTCAACTTCCCCTTCGGAAAATTAAATGATCGTAAATTATGTCTTGCACTAAATAGTGTAACGCAATGTTGCCTAGCAACTGTGCAGCCTGAGACGTGAAGTATTGATGAATGGCCATGACATACAGATCCATGGCCTGTGCGGTCTCAAGGTACTGTTACTAGGCAACACTTCCGTCACACATTTTGTTACATCACACTATTTATTTGCACAGTTTTCTTCGCAAGTATATAATCACCAATCTCGTGCGAAATTATTTGGTCTTGAAGATGTGAAAATTTGCTAGAAATCAAGAAATAAAATTATTACTATAACATTTAAACCCCCTTTATTTCAACAATGACTGTGACGTGGTTCGTATTCTACGTCAAACCCTGTGACCCCGACGCAGCCCTGTCCGAATTTTCCATTAACGATAAAAATGCACGGTGAGACACATAATACTCCAGTTCATGTAAAATAAGTTGCTCGCGTCCAAGGTGAAGTTGTCAGTTCCATAAACATCACGTACTTACTTCAAGGAATAATTATTTTATCGTTACCATAATAGCATCTTGCCTGTGAGAATATCTGAAACATAAATTCTTATTATAACCTTTATTTCTTGCGCGTGTTCCATAAATTGCGTAATGATGATTTATTTATGTATTTTTCCACGTTAAGTATCTTATAAATATTAATGGAATGATTTAAATCAGTTCGGTCGTTTCTTGATCCACAGTGTGTGTCGTGATTGGAAGAACTCTATACGACAAACGAGTCATTGTGTTGTTGGCTTAGGACAATGTGGTCACTAGCTCCAGATTCTCAGTCTTGTAATGCTGGCTGTTGATTTTATAGGGAACACAACGAGATTATTCAAGAACGGTCAAGAAAGCCGAAAACTTCTAGCTTTTTACTCATTTGGGACAGTTTGAAGAATCTCTTAATAACCTGTGCTGTTCTAGTGTCGGTAGCATTGAGTGTATTTACTACTAACCTAGACTAGGGTGCTGGTGGATTCTGGCTTGCACTAGCCGCTCAGTTTTCAACCCGAATGTCCAGGCTCGAATGCCGATGATTGAGGGGACCACCACTTAGTTACTCCCACCTTACAGGAACGTTATTCAGTTGTCACAGTTATTTCTGGGGTCACAGAAGACACCCAGGCTAAATTCTTCGTTTGTGAGCGGGGTTTAAGACGCGGTGCCCTTCCTGACGACGCATGCTTCTTGACATGAAAATCTCGACCCAGAATTGATTGAGATTCGAACCTCAGCCTATCGGGAGGGAAGCCAGTAGCTGAAGCGTCTGTCCAGAAGATCTGTCCTCCCATATCAGGCGTTGTGTGGTTGCAGAGATCGAAATGAAAAGAACAGATATCAAACATCAGAAATCTGATCCGTTATAACGATAGGGTAATTAAACCTCAATTGAAGTTTAGGAAGAGCAACTTTCAGAGGACTGCAACCTGAATTACGTCATACAGCCTTTGGAAACAAGTCTTTCACTTTACCGAAGGTGCTGTTTAAAGACACCACTTACCTCCAGGTGGACACTGAACCGGCTAAGAACTCCACCGATGAGAAATGTGGCTGAAGGGAAATCCAGACTCCGGAACATTTGTTTGAGTGTTCTGCAGTAGGATAGTTTTGGGTTTCAGCTGCACTTAGGGGGCCTAAATTTAGCGTCTACAGGTGAAATCAGTGCAGCAGCATTGTGGAAATAAAAATATGATTATTACTTTCCCATGTCCGGAATCTGCTTTGTATTATTATTGTATCCTCCCTGATGTGTGACTATAACACATCGCTCCTGAATGCGGGTTTGAAGTTAAATATTACCTTGCTATGGTTTCGATTTTACTGAAAACCTCAAGCTGGTTGGCGATTGCTGTTTACTGCACTAGACAGTCAATAGATAACGCTGAGCAAACTTAACCAGTCATCTTCCATAGTGACGTCGCTGAAATGGTAGGAAATACAGTTATTGGTTTCAATCCATTTGAAATTCAATCCTTTTCACTTTTGGCCACAACTCATAGAGTTCAGAAGAGCAGTGCGTGATAAGTAGGAACAAGATTTTTAAGCACGTGTAGGTTAGAATGCAGAAGTATTTCATCAAGGCACAAGCATCACCATGCGCTCTACGGTTATGGCGGCGAGTTGCATAAATGTCAGGCGTTCTGATAATTCAGATCGACAATAGTTATGCAAATCTCAATGCAGAATCGTTGTGAGGGTAGAAAACACTTGCGCCTTGGTTAGATACGTTTGTATTATAGCCTATTAGTGATAATAGTAAGCATGCACAATACATTTTCTCATTATATTACAAGAAATGTCCGGGCCAGTTACAGAATGTTGTCCCCAATGGTGTTGTGACCTCTACGCCAAATTCTCAAACACCCTCTAGACAGCAACACAGGGAGAGGGGTCGAAACCCTCTCATTAGCGCCTGTGCTTCATTTACAAGTCTCAACTTCGTGTGCTAGCTGTGGCTTGCGATTTGACTTGTTCGTTCTGTGTTTGTTAAGTGGTCAAGTTGAGAAGTAATTTGAATTCTGGTTTCCGAGGCCCTCCGCTGTGTCTATCTTGTTCTGGCCAAGCAGGGGGCACACTCTCAGCTAGATTGGTTTATTAATAACGCTGTGTTGATTGATCACTGATCATTAGGGAGACGAATTCAGGGTCAAAACTTGGAGGCCATCAGTTTAACCTTCGGAAAATGAGCGGTTGGCATGGAACAGAAGAAAAGTGATACAGGAACACACATGTTACACAAATACCTGTCCGATGTTCTCACTATGTGTGAGATGAAGTACGTCAACCACGGGATCCTAGCTGAGTCTTCCATGGCATTCTATTACTTGTTCCTCGGTACACTCCGCTTCTCTTCTGGCAAAGCTTTTTTATCTTTAACGGGGCAGTCTGGAGTTAAACAATTATTTTTACCTAACGCATGGATTTTCACGAAACTTTGCGGGAATTATATCTTAATTAAAGTAGGGTATCACGAAATAATTGTATTTCATATACAATTAATAGCTTTTCCAAAAATGAATTTTTTGAAAATATGTTTTGGATTTTTTCATGAAATTTAATTGAGATCTTCATGAAAATTTGGAATTAGGTAGGTAATAAGTCTTTAAAAAGCACTATATATTGATTTTTCTGTTCATAATTTATGTAAGAGATACATTGAACTAAATTTCGTGTAATTTTTATGTTCTAACACTTTTATTTGATTTTCCCTACTACTAAAAAAATGTCTGCATATAAATTTATTATTCTACTTACAGGGATACCAATACAAACAATGGATGTTGCTCAATGACAGTGGAGTACTCACATTTTAGTCCGTAATAGGTTTTATAAATGTATTCAGAAATATGGTAGATCTTACAGTTCGATTGAGTATAAATATATCGTAGGCGTGAGGAGAATGCGTAATTGCAAAGAATATGCATATTAGTTCGAATGGGAACACGACAATGACATCATAACCTAACAAAGCAATTCGGCAGACACCACGCTCATTTCTGCTGTGTGCAGACATTATGAAAGTGATGAATTGTTTGAATTGAACGAAATAACTTCGTGACAAGAAAGAAGAGAGACCATCCTTTCAATTTCAGCCATTTTATTTGTCTAAGACGACCAAAATATCAATTTTTACCTCTAGAACGTCACCTTAGGTGTCTTGGACCGTTCTAGGATCCTTCGTTAGAAGGATTGAAACCCAAGCTCCTCTTTCATACAGTATTATTATGAAGAGCTTATAATGTTGTCCTTTTCTTATTCTTATTTTTGACTTGTTATTGTTCTCTTAATCCTAAGAATCTTGATTTGCGAGGACATTTCTCGGTAAAAGTTGCCGTTGCATGTGTGAGGGGTGTCATGCTTGTAGCAGTTCGTCAACGTTCTCTCTTTTCAGGATTATGTGTTTCTGCAGTCTACCTTCTCGACGTCGTACCAATCTGAGCAAAGAATTAGAGAATCCTTTATTAGATAAATGCCGATAGCATGATGCTTATGATAAGCTCATTGAAGACGAGCTCGTTCGTACGAAATACTGTCCTCCCATTGCAATGCATTCTTCTCCACCACCACATGTCAAACAAGTTCATTTTACTCAAGTACGCAGATTTTGATGCCCACATTTCAGCACAGGACAGGCTGAATAGAGCACAGCTTTATTAGACGGTTCGCACGCGGATATTTTTCTCCTCTACACGGGAAAGCATAAAATCACAGGTATGCTTGTGGGCTTAGAAGACCAGAGAGCGAGTTCAAGGACGAAAATATACAATACCAATGAAATGGAACAAATAAATGTATTTAGACATTGAAATGAAGTAGGGTATGGCTTCTAGTGCAGGGATGTTTCCGAAGACTTCCGCTCGCCAGGTGCAGGTCTTTTGATTTGACTCCCGTAGGCGACCTGCGTGAAGTGATGAGGATGAAATGATGATGAAGACGACACATACACCCAGCCCTCGTGCCAGTGGAATTAACCAATTATGGTTAAATTTCCTGACCCTGCCGGGAATCGAACCCAGGACCCTTATCACCAAAGGCCAGCACGCTAACCATTTAGCCATGGAGAAGGACATTTACACATTAATGTAGATAGGTTTGGGTTAATTATACTCTGTAATGGAAGATGATAGGAAAAATACGAAATGCACTGCCGGGTTGATAAGTGCACGTGCTACTCCTGGCAGTGGAAGAGGCTGTGTCGTTATTTAATTCGAAGACGAACGTATCGCGCATGAAGGGAGAAACTTCAAAGGGAGGTTCAAATTACCTCAAAGTACAACGGGTAGTGAATAGTACTTGTTCTCAAGAAGCTTTAGTTCTTATAACAACGTACAGATGACGCTACTGTCCTAGTATACACAGATGACTAACGCTGGTTGCTATGGTTATAATTGTGTCAGGAATGATAACCCTAATGCCAGAAATCCTTTCAAATGTGAGATAGTTGAATCACCACGTTCTTGCCCGTAACAGTCGCATGTGTTACAGAACAATGATTACTTCTGCTAACTTGTTTTTGTCGTGAATAGTTCTAATTAGAGGTTCCATGCCACTCTTGAAACTTCCCTAAGCTGCATTGAATATATTCCTTCGCAGGGCACGGTTTTCTACTATCATTTAGCATGAGTTCCTATAAGACAGAAATACTTGACAAAATTATCCATGAAGTCTTAGAAGAGACCAACCATTATGGTTATATTTAATTCCTTTCTGAATTTCGGTGCTATTAGTTATCCAATGTTCTATACGGCAAGTGACCCAGAGAATTGCATGGCATGAAGCGAGTTCCTGCGTCCATGGCCTTACAAAGCACGAGCGATAGTGATCTTCAATGCTTAACTTGCCACGGAACATACCGCCAAGAGACTGTGAGATTTTCAAACTTGAATCCTGAAATCACCACTTTGAAAATTTCAACTAACAGAAAGATGAATGTACATTTTGTGACTGTAGCAAATATCTGAAGGTAGAACACGCAGCTAAAGTTTCGCATGCTCAAAATGCTTCATCAAGGAAGAAATACTGTAAAGTATACTGTAGGGTGACTTTACTCTCTCTGCGTGTACTTTTCTGTCAACAATCTTATTTCAAACTGTAGAGAGTCATCCTCAGGGCTTCATTTTTGTGTAGTACCTACATTTGTTTAAATATTTCCATTTATGTCTAATTGTGGCAAATGTTCTTGAAAGCAATAGTTCTTCTTCCTCTTCTTATCCCGCATAATAATATGTCCCGCTTAGCTGTCGGCTCGGTCAGCTTAACGCAATACCGTCTTCCCCAGTTAATTTTTCTATAACAAGTAAATTATGATTCTATTCATGGTAAAAACTTACTAATTGATTCTGGCTGACATGAGGACCACTGCAGATTGAGCTATATATTTGGAAATATCACTCCCACTATCAACCAAACCTATCTCTAAATGATGTGGCCTTTTTAGGACATAGATCCAAATAGGCTTGCAATAGTCTTCTCCAAGTGGTGCGGTTTTGTGCGGTTTTTTTGCCAGATGATATCAGCCATCTCCATGATATCTCTGCCCCATCTGTCTGGTGGTCTTCAACTAAACCTCCGATGTTCTTTTGGACTCCATTCAAGCTCTAGCTTCGTCCATCTTTCATCATTGTTTTCAATTGACAAGTTCTCATTTTCTCCGCTAAGATCGATTAGGTTGTAAAACTGTAAGATCGGGAGGAAAATAAAGGTTACTACTACTTCAAAACCAGAAATATATCGGCACATTAAGCTTGGATGGCAATCTTTTCCAGGGAATTCATCAGTTTTTAGATCGAAATTGCCGGTAAATGTGAATAAATCCGTTTTTGATAACTGTATTCTTCCTGCTTTAACGTATGGTTGTGAGACTCGGACACTAAACAAGTTAACAGAAGTAAAACTTAGGACAGCTGAGAGAGCCTTAGAAAGATCAATGATGGACTGCACAAGGAAAGATAGGAAGAAGAGCAGTTGGCATCCGATCGATCACTAAAATTTAAGGACACCTTGAAGAGAGTATTCCCTTTAAAATGGCAGTGGGCTGGTCATTTTGCAGGACATAATGATAAATTCTGAGCCTCCTGCCATGCCTTCTTCCTCTCTCCTAGCATTTTCTTAAACTGCTTCCTCAACCTGCAAAATTGTTCCCTTAATCCCCTCCCACCATGTTTGCTGAACTCAGCCAGTGCTCTCATCACTGCCGTCCTTTTCGCCTTAGATTCCTTATCAAAGCAACCCTCCTCCACCTCTCTGGTCTTTTTCCTGTATGATTTTTCCTCCGCTAATCTCCTCCCCGGATATTCCAGTAGCTCTAAAGCCCTATCAATATTATTGCGTTCCACTGCTACCTTCATCCCCTCCCTGATGATCTGAAATTCTTCATCTTCCAGGTAGTTGCTTAACTTCGCTTTACCCTCCTCTGTCCAGATATACTTGGGGACTCTGCGACCTCTCTCACCCCCCTCTTCCTAATCCCCTCTCTTCCACATCCCCATTCCTATTCACGATTATATATGCCGGGGAATGGTGAGATTTCATCTAATCAACCACCTCCATCCTGTTGATTCTGTCTAACAAATCTTCCGAACTAATAACCAAATCAATAACACTTCCTCCCTCCCAAATATATGCCATTTTTCTTCTTTATCTCCCTTCTACCACCCATTTAGAATGTACAAGTCGTTCTCCCCACATACTTCTAACAACTTCTGTCCGAAAACGTTCCTCCCTTTATCTTCACTTATCCTGCCTCCTATCTTTACTCTCATTTCCTCTTTACCATACTCCGGGCTGGAGCACCCAATTTTCGCATTCAAATCCCCTATCATAATCAACTGTCCTGTTCGCACTTTCCGCTAATAATATTTATTTCGTCTATCAGACCATCAAAAAAGTAGTCATTTGTATATATTGATCCCCTTGGTGGGTTGCATATGAAACCCATGCACACATTCTTCCTCTCAGCTCCCTCCAGTTTAAACCTAATCCATAAAACCTCTGCCAGCTCATTATCTATATCTATAACTTGATCAATTAGCTCTTCTTTAACTAATAATGAAATTCCGCCAGGATCCCTTCCCTTCTTTCCCTGCTTTCTCCTCGTTTTATTCCTTATTTATCGCTTCTTTTAGCTATGTCTCTAGGAGAGCCACTATATCAAAACTCTGCACCATCTTACTAGCCTATCCATTCCCCAACTTACTTCCAACCCCTTCCTGCCCTCCTTTGCCTCCACCTTGTCACCCTTTTATCAACTTACATCAGCTGCGTTGTTCAACTTACTTCTAGTTTTGAGCATTCCTCCTGTTTCCTCTCTGCTCTCTACCATCTTAGACGTCTTGACAGATTCTTTGCTCCCCCTCTCCTCTTACCCTTTACTTTTCTTCCCGCACAGATCTTTCAGACTTACACTTCTAATCCTGGTCGTTACCTCTCTCCGGCTACTTGCCTCCTACTCCACGACAGCACTTGCCGGTGGCGCTCGACTGCCCACACCTCTCTCCGTACGTTGAACATACTCTTCTTCTTCCCGGCCATCTTCACTCTTGCCTCCTCTTCTTTCTTTGCGCTGGTCCTCGTTCCTCCCCTCACCAACAGCCATTTCTCCACCACCACCCGCCGAGCCCTCCTCTTCTCTTGTCGCACCTGCCGCTCTCTTTTCCCCAGTCGTCTGTAGATAATTCTGGTCCATTTGTTGCAAACTTTATATCGGCCATTCTCTTACCCAGCAGCCATTCCCCACCACTAACTTATTGCCCCTAATGAACGCTATCAACCCTTGTTTCCTCGCACTCCACATGTGTCTTCTGAACACTTTAAACTCTCTGCTCGTTTCACTACCTATATCCTGTTTCAACCATACCTTCTCTTCCTTTAAGTTGAGTGCGTTCCTTAGGGCAATGCCCGACATCAGGGTAGATATCAGTGTAAGCTTAATTGGTCCCCCACCTTTACCTTTCACTCTTCCCACTCTCTGTACGTCATCAATGTCTACCTCACTAAAATTGATCTTCATTCCGTTCTTTACCAAGTTCACTTCCTTATAAACTAGTGCCACTTTGTCTCCTTTCGCTGCTTCTTCAACACCGTATATAAAAATATTTTTCCTCGCTCGTTCCTGGTTCCCATCCACCACTACTCTCTTGAGTTTCGCCACCTCCCCCTCCAGTATCTGGACTTTCATTCGCATTTCCTCCAACTCCGCCCCATTTCTCCCCACTTTTTCCTTCAGCTCATCCACCTCATTTTTAACGCACTGTCTTAAGTCTTTTAACTTCTTAGAATAATCTCGTATCATCTCCTTTAATTGGTCTATCTGACACGCCTCCTTCATCACTTATTTTAGCGCCTCTATCTCTTCCCACCCTAGGGCAGCCCTTGGTTTCTCTCTGCTCCACCTATTATAAGCAGCGCTGACAGCACCACCGCCACCAGCAACCTGCCATCTCTCCTAATTCCTCACACTTCATTCTCATACTCAATTCCGTTTTCTTCTTTCTCCTGCACTGCCAACTTCCAATCCTCACTCGATAAAGTTCTAGCGCTATACCCATAATTCAGCACACACTCAGCACATCCGTCCACACTCCTTACTCAATTGAGACTTTGATTTCTGGTTTTGTACCTCCCTTCATATTTAAAATCTGTCCAAGTTGACCTCTTCTAATAGCGTATCCTTAATTTTAACTATAACAGCCTGGAACCATTTATTAGATATGATTTTCGTTTTGTAAAGTTTCATGCTTAAACCAACAAGTAAAGCGATATCATCCGCAAGTCTCAAGTTGTTCTCCCATTATTTGTAATTCCCTTTTCTGCCCAGCACAGCTTTGACATAGCCATCTGCAGGACAGCTGAGAACACTTTCGGAGAGATGGAATCGCGTTGTTTGACACCTCCACTTAATGGGAAATTCTTGAGTTCATTCACAAATATTAACATAGGCTGAAGAAGTCTCATAGATGTTACTGAGTGGTCTGATGTAAGATGCTTCCACTCCTTGCTCGCTTAAAGCTTGTATGACAGCTGTATGGCTGACGGAGCCAAATGACTTTTCAAAATCAACAAATACAATAGAAAGAGGTAGTTGGTATTCACCTGCTCTGATAATCACTTCTCAATAAAGACAATGTGGTCTATTGTGCAAAAGTTACTGCGGAATCCTGTTGGTTCAATAGGCTGGGCTGATTCTAGAGTGAAAATGATTCGATTTCGTTTGCCAACCCATGTTTACTGACACATTTCTTTCTCTTATTGTGTACTTATTATTCATACAGCTATTTCCAACAGTTGATAAATCTTGCTTTCCTCCGGCTCCATTCCTTATCCGTATATCAAATCTGAAACCTCAGGTATTCGTTAACTGAACAGTGAGTTGTTATGTTTTATTTTTGTGCAATTCGCTTTACGTTGCACAGACCTAGATAGGCCTTGAAGCGACGATGGGATTCGAAAGGGCTAGAAGTGGGAAAGAAACTACCGTGGCCTTAATTAAGGTAAAGTTACAGAATTTCCCTGGTGTGAAAATGGGAAACAACAGAAAAAGATGTTCAGGGCTGCCGATAATGTCCAGATTGGGATTACTCACTAGCATGTGAGTACCTATAAGCAGCTGTACTTTATCTGGTAACAGGAAGTGTCTGTCTACCTCCGTCTCGAGTCCTCTCCTTTCCACATCTCTCTCTCTCTTGATACGGCGCCCAAACAAGTGCAGTAATATGTTTGTTCCGTAATATATTCTGAGAGCGGATACGAATGCTAATAATAATATTGATGGCTTTATTATGCAACATTCCACACCTTTTATATCTTACTGCGGAGTGTTTACATTGCAAGATGTTCATGTTCCGCAAGATATAAATACAAATAAAGAAATCCTTGGAGGAATGAGAGGCAGTAAGTTAATTTGGCAGATAGTACCGTGGATCTGTTATCTCCAATACCAGACGCTGTGAGCTTGAGATCCTTAGGTGCATTGTGATTCGACAAAACTTTCTAGCATTAATGACACTGTTGTTGCTTGAGCCTAGTGATGGGATAATTGATATTTTAATAATCGAATAACCTCCATTCGATTATTTAGTCAATCGAATAAATAATCAAATAAAATAATCGAATGAGTTTAAAATATCATTCTGTTGTATCGCATAGAATATTCGGATGCGTCATGAATCAATTTTTCGATTTGGGGCCGATGACCTTCGATGTTAGGCCCCTTTAAACAACAAGCATGATCATTATCATCAATTTTTCGATTTAATTGTCTCGGATGGATAATCGATCGAAATAAGCGAATAGATGAACTCTTATGAAAAATAGAAATGCGCCTTTTTCAAACATATCCCCAGACTTTGAAGCTAAATGAATGTCTTAAAATTCCATTATTTCGGAAACATTCACTATTCAATTGCCACATTCATTCGAATGCAGTTTCGAATAAATAATAAAAAAATAATCGAATGGAAATATAATCGTATAATCGAAATGAAATGAAATAATCGAATAAGCTATTATTGTGTATTCGATTATCCCATCAAAACTTGAACCCGGTGTTGCCAACTCATGAACACAAAAGTAACTAAACTGCATTAAAAATATAGCTAAAAGTGGCTCAAATGACAGACTGAAATAGCTTGAAAAAGGCTCGATGAACTCACCGAAATGTTGAAAAATGCGGTTTCCTCTTCGTCTCCAACAGCACTACTAGAGCCAGCAGCACCCGCTGCTGTGGTGCCAATTATTTTAATCACACTCAAAGACAGTTTCTATGAATGGCAGCAGCTATTGGTTCTTCTGCACCAAAATGTGCAAACAGATGGGCATCTAATGTTTGTGTCATCATCCTCTTTCTAGATTTTCATTTTAGAATATTAAAGTAACCAAGACATGTTCTGCATCACCATTTGAACGTGGCGGTCAGACTTAATAAAGTAAATGCCAAGAATACACGCTCCTGATAGATACTTTCCTCACTAGCATCTACCTCAACCCAACTCTCTATCCTATTCAAGTGTTTTTCCATTTTCCGCAAGAAATATTTTCCCGCTAGGTTACCAGTAACTCTACATTATCAGAAACAACATCAAGGTCACGTGCGATGTAAAAATATTCACGTTTAAGTACTTACAGGGATTCCCCAAAGCAACAAAATGCTTGTTATTTACGCAGGCATGACCTCACTTCATGAGTCAATTTTACAGTAAAATTTGTTCTTCTTTGGCGTGTATTAAACACAATTCCAGTTCTGATAACTTACTCTGCCTGGTATCTTGCGAGTAGAGAAAAATTTTCTGACACAAACATTTCTATTTTATCTTCTGCCTCACGTACGACTAATGAGTTTTTAGTGAGGAAGCGGTTTGTCCGCTAACGCAGATTCGGCTCCGAAGCGAAATATTTGTTTAATATGTGCTGCACCCAATGTAAGTTCAAATTATGTGTGAATCAGTGTGTTTGTGGCACTAGGAAGGCCCGATTAGTTAGCAGGCTGGACGCATACAGACCGTAAATAACAGAAAAACAACTGCCCTAACAACGTTTTACCGCAGAAAATGCTCGATATGATGACCATTTTGATTTATGCACATTTGGGCCCGGTGTCCAATAGATCGTCTTGCGCGCTGAAGCATTCCAAGTGTAATTGCTCGGCAGGCGTCCGTGATGAGTTGCCAGAGCTGGTCGGGGTTTTCCGGCGCTTGAGTTTAAACGACGTTTTTCAAATGTCCGCACAAGAAGAAGTCTAACGGCGTTAAATCCGGTGATCTGGTGGGCCAAGAAGCCGGGCCTCCTTGTCCTATCCATTTCCCTAGCAGTTCCTCGTTCGGATAGTTACAAAGGGGCAAAGCCCAATGTGGTGAGCTCCATCCTGTTGCAACCACATCGTCAAACGATCCTCCAGCAGCAGTGGGAGTTCCTGTGTGGGTCGTCCAATGGCCATCAAGGAAAGAAGGTCCAGTCAGGCGATCCCCAAACATTCACTCCCCGCTGTACTTGATGGGCCGCCTGTCGCACCCAGTGAGGATTGTCCGGACTCCAATAGCGCATGTTGTGGCGATTGATGTTCCCATAATTGCGGAAGCGCGATTCGTCTGAGAACAAGGTATGCGATACGAATGCTGCATCATTGTCCAGTCTGTCTAATAGCCACCGACATAACTCCATTCGAGCTTCAAAATCCCGCCCATGGAGCTCTTGGTGTAGCTAAACTCGTGTCCTCATGGGTGAAAGTTATATTCATACCAGACGGACGGGTGTCTGGTGTTCACTTGTGCAATCGCCCTTGTACTGATGTGTGGATTATTAAGAGCTGCCTCCAGAACGGCCTCTTCGGTCTCACCCGATGTAACGGGCCTACCGCGGACTGGTGGATGGTTTGAAATCACGCCTGTTGTACTTAGGCGTCTTTCAACACGACGGAATGTCGTAGCAGCTGACCGTCGCCTGTCGGGATTCCGTTCCTGGTACAGCGTAGTGCCTCGCATGCGTTTTGTCCTGCTTCCCCATAAATGAGGAGCATGTTAACGTATTCCCTGGTGGAAAACATGCCGAATGACAGCAGAGATTACAGTACATTCAGGCCCTAACCAGCGGAGTATGTGGAAGGAACAAGATAAATAACAGCGTCGTTCTATTGTTTGAATGCGGCAAACGTGGGTCTTTGTTTACGTATTCAAACATCATACCGATGGACCACCCCTGGCACATTCCGTCCATTACTAGGCGAATGACTAATCACATCCGCAACCTGGTAGTTGGACGAGAGCAGAGTACATGGTTCGGTGTTTGAGAAATGAATTACTGCACTCTTACCTAGTTTTATGCATTGATTCCTCTGTTAGTTACATCCGGTCACGACGCACGGCACATTAACATAGTTACATAGTAAAAGGACGTTGCTATATGATTTCAAGGCGTCATGTTTTTCGAACGGATGATATAGCATTTCGTCCGCCACTTTAGTGTAGTGGTTAGTGTGATTAGCTGCCACCCCCGGAGGCCCTGGTTCGATTCCCAGCTCTGCCACGAAATTTGAAAAGTGGTCCGAAGGCTGGAAAGGGGTCCACTCAGCCTCGGGAGGTCAACTGAGAAGAGGTGGGTTCGATTCTCACTTCAGCCATATTCGAAGTGGTTTTCCGTAGTTTCTCCACCTCTCCTCCAGGCAAATGCCGGGATGGTACCTAACTTAAGGCCACGGCCGCTTCCTTATCACCTCCAAACTTCCCATTTCCCAGCAAGGCCCCTGTTAGGGATAGCAGGTGAGGCCGCCTGGGGGATGTACTGGTCATCCTCCCTATTTGTATCCCCCGACCAAGAGTCTGCAGCTCAATGACACTACCCTTCAAACGGTAGAGGTGGGGTACCTCGCTGATTCTAAGGAAAAACTTACCCTGGAGGGTAAACATATAAAGAAGAAGAAGGTATAACATTTCGCTAGGTTTCAGAATCATGTGCAAAATGTGCTCACTGAACATTAGTACGCCTGCAGGGTAAGAGCACGTTAGTTGGGTTGCAGCAACCGATATTGGAAGGGGCTGCTGAATCACAATAGATATACTCTACTATGTTTGTCATATGCATCGTATGGAGGTCAAATACGGTGAATAACTAGCTCAGAAAGAAAGATAATAGAAGCTTTTGATATATCGTGTTACAGACTAAATAACTATGAAGCACATTGGTCGGAGCCTGGCACATTTGGAGTAAGAAAGAGTTCCATGTCATATGCTGGTACATTCTGTTCCTGTGATTAATGTATTGAGTTCTAACATAGAAATAAAACGTTTCCGGATCCAACTTCATAAAATATATTTCATTCTCCGCGTGAGAATGTTTGGCCTACCGTAACGTTACACGCTGTGCATCAGATGACAAATAATACTCAGCGTGTTTCCAGTCATTCGACCGGGTCAGGAATGGAACGAATGAAGCTCCATCTAGCGGTGAGGATAGGAATTCTGCCGGCTGCCGAAGCCTGTCGCATTCCTCTGGGACAACGAGTAATGAATGACAGATGAAATGATATTGGAGAATGTTCCTGGAATCAAAGGTGACAGGGAAATCTCGAGTACCCAGAAGAAATCCTGTACCACATTCGTTTTGCATGTTAGGTAGATGACGTAATTACTAGTCCGAAGGCGTTCATATTAGTGGCACACACGTTCAAGTAGAGTTCTCCTCAGTACATACATATAATGGTGGAAGAAGAATAAAAGAAACCTGTCTTCGTGCAGACTCAACCGCCTGGAACGAGCTAAAATACGGACCCGCACATTTTAATGAGTTGCGGGTCAGTATTTTTGCCTTCAAACAACTCGTCTTCCTCGTCATTTTCCCAGACACTTACGTGGATTTGGCCTAGTTTAAAGGGGTTGGAATAGGCTGTATCCCTAACGTTTGTGCACATCTTATACCAGAACTATTGTCCGGGCTAGAGTATACATGATACTCACTTCTGTGAGTTTGCATTCTAACCTGTAAACATCTAGGCCGTGATAATAATGGCCTTGTGCAGGTCTTTGGAACGGACACTTGCAGGATATGGATCATGCACATCTGTGAGGTAGAGCCATACCTATGATGAATTCTAATATTGAATATCACACACACACACACACTCACACATTCTCCGAGGCACAGCAATTAACTAGCTAACCATTCAGCCTTGGAAGCGTAGAAATAATAATAACTTCAGCTACGGTGTGCAGACATTTTAATTTAACGCCATCTGCTGGAAGTTCCGTTTTACTCTACGCCTACTAGACGGCTGAATTTCTCTCTTGACAATCTATGCCTGAGTTCTGATTAATTTTGTCGGTTTAACAGGAAATGTGCCACCTTTTACATTCTGACATCGTACGACATGGAGTGTCGAATGGACAAAAATCCTACTACCTCAGCCGGGTTTGAACCTATTACTTTGGGATCCGAAAACCGACACACTAACACTCATCCATTCTATCTAATGACGTAATATCGTAGTGTTTACGCTCCGCTAAATATAACAAATGCCAAGGTCCTGGAATTTAGTCCCGATGTGACAGTAAATCAACTGATACGCTGCTATTGTTTTTCTTCTCGTAGGACGTTGGCGACCATCACGGAGTAATGTTTCACGTGTGCGAGTTGACATGTCGTGAACTGCGGATGGATGTGTGACCTGGCTGTGTTTGTGAGCGAAATAGCCTTCTTTTCTACGTGTTGTGAGGTTATGACTTCTCAATACGGAGTGCCTCTTCGTTCAACATTCTGAGGTGCATCCACATTTCAGAGGCCTGCAGTCAGTTGATTGTTGATGCTTTTATTGTCAGCATACACCAAGGAGGTGTATGTTACCTCGTAGTCCACGTGAAACCAAGAAACAAACAAACAAACAAACAAACAAACAAACAAACAAACAAACAAACAAACAAACAAACAAACAAACAAACAAACAAACAAACAAACAAACAAACAAACAAGCAAACAAACAAACAAACAAACAAAATAAAGAACTAATCAATAAAACAAATAAAAATTAAACAAAAACAGACAAATAAACAATCAAAAGCAAACAAGTATAAAAAGAAGCAAATCAAACAAATAAACAGTAAACAAAAATAAGAATTTTAGCCCTACACAAACAAACAAATACAAGCAAAAACAAACACACAAATAAATACGAAGAAACAAATACGAAAAAGCAAACATACAGAAGAAATAAATGAACAAAAAGAAACAAACGAAAACAAATAAACTAAATAAAGAACTAATCAAAAGTAACAAATAAATAAATAAATAGAACAAGAATTAAGCAAAGAAACATACAGGCAAATAAAAAACAAGTACAAAAACAAGCAAATCAAACAAATAAACAATGAACAAAAACTAGAAACATACGCCTACACAAGCAAAGCGAAGAAATACAGGGAACAAGAGATAGACAAACACATAAACAAGGAAACAGAAAAACAGACGGAGGGTTGGTATATCACATGATTTCCTGTCAAGTCGTGTTGACGTGGTCCGCCAATGCAATCTTGAACATTCTGCAACACATCCACATTTCAAAGACCAGAATAAGAGCAGCACAACACTTCATTATACACAATCGAGGTGACAAAATACATAATTTGAGAAACACATTTACTGCAATATTCTTGTGTTAGCCACATCTCTGAGGATGCTTGATTACAGGGTAAATACAGTTTTAGAATTTTTTCTGCTCGTTAATTTCCATGAATTTTGTTTTGTGAATTGAAACGCCGGACCGACTACAGTTGGAAAGCACTTTCTTGGGAGTCCAGTCTTAAGATGTGTCCACATTAAGCTTTGCAAGTGTCGTAAGAACCAAAGAAAACGATACTAGAGAGTTAAATTAATTCACTGTCGAAAGTAATTTACCATTGTTCACTCAGTCAACATTTGTTGTTTACCTGGAAGGGGATGCGCGTGATTCCAGCTTTATTTATATAAAAACTGAAATTTATGTCCATCCGAGTGGCGGAACGTTGGATCTGATTTCATGCATCGGAGTGACATCCTTGTTTTTCAAATATCAACAAAAATATAATCAAATATTTCAATACGTTTGGCGAAACATGTTTGTACTGGAAATTGCCTCTCGCATGGGAATATTTTTTGAAGTAATAAAAATAGAAATCACTCGCAGTGAATCTTACAGTAGCAGAGATGTGCCATCCGGTAATGAAATGGCGTATGGCTTTTAGTGCCGGGAGTGTCCGAGGACAAGTTCGGCTCGCCAGATGCAGGTCTTTTGATTTGACGATTTCGCAAAAGCATTCGATAAAATTAATCACGATGCCCTACTAAGTAAGTTAAATCTGTTAGGTTTCTCAAAACAACTGTTCCATCTTTTCAGTTCCTATCTGGGTGATAGAAAGCAATTCGTTTCTTTCCAGAAATATTCTTCTCAGGAATACCATGTAAATTCAGGAATAATTCAGGAGTCAAATTTAGGGCCTCTAGTTTTTATCGCATTCATCAATGACTTGCCTGAACAAGTGAAATATTCCAGCTGTACGCTATACGTGGACGATTCCAAAGTGTTCAAATTCATTGAAGATATAAACGACTGTAAGCAGCTTCAGCTATATTTTTAAATAGTATTGGAGTGGGCGACTGAAAATAAACTGTACTAAAATGTAGAAAAATGTGTATCGATTTCGTTCACCAGAAGGAAAACTCCCGTCCACTACACTTACAGCTAGGTGACAGTGATTTACGATTGGTTTGCGAGATGTAAGACCTCGGAGTTTTATTCGACCACGAGCTTTCTTTCAATTCGCATATACTGAAAGTGGTAGCTGAGTCATACAAGACCTTAGGATTCATTTTCAGGAACATAAAACCATTCAAAAACACAAAAACTTGCATTCATCTGTTTAGTACCGTAGTAAGACCAAACGTAGAATATGCTAGAATCGTTTGGTGCCCTAGGTGTCAATCATATGTCTATCAAATTGAAAAATTGCAAAAAATGTTTTAAATAACCCCAATATAAAAACTGGCTTCTATCCCCGTACGGTACGCTATAGTGATTTTTATTTAATTTCGGAGTGGAGAGTTTGGAAATTCGCAGACGGAAGGATGGAGTAAAATTTCTTTTTTCAAATTGTAAACTATGCATTTGATAATCCTAAATTACTGTCTCTCTTAAATTTCCATGTACCTCGGTTCAATTCCAGAAATAACTTAATATTTTTAAACAAAAACCTAGGACGTGAGCCCATGATAACTCGCCGGTGAACAGGCTCTGTAGTATCTTCAACAGTGCCATTCAGAAAAATAATGGCCTTGATTTTAGTCTGCCCTTGCGCGAAGTTTGTAACTGAACTTCATCGCGCATTTGTATGAAGTCCTACAAATAATAATGTTATTTGTTTTACGTCCCACTAACTACTCTTTTACGGTTTTCGGAGACGCCAGTCCTACAAATAGTGAAATTGTAAGGTGAAGTTCTGTAATATTGTGCTTGTACGTGTATTGCTTGATTTATTTTGTCGTTTTACTTTGTCATGTGTTGTTTCACCGTATCAGTATAAGGTTCTTTAGTTCTTAGAAAAATACTTAGATTTTTTTGTATTAATATCATAGGAGATTAGATAAAATTGTAGAATATAATTTAGATATAAGTAGCACCATGTTAATTGCAGTTTATATGGGATAGTTGCCACTGTAATTGGGACACTAAGTCCTGTAGTTTGCAACAAAAAAAATTAAATTATAACACAAAAATAATAAAAACTGTGCCTCAAGGAGCAGCATATAGCAAAAACGTGGTATTTGTTAATAACTTTGTAACAAATGAACTAATCAACTTCAACATTTCTGTGCTGTTCTATCATGTGCTTATGCTGTAGATTTGGTCGTGACAAGTGGTAAACAAATTTCAGTCAGGACGTACACCGGCGAACTTTATCCCCAAACATACTCGAAGTCGTCACTCGTTAGAATTATGCACAAGGTGAGAGAGTATGAAGTTCAAAAAAAGCAACGGATCTGGGCGACTATAGGCGTTGTGAAAGCCACATTATTGCGAATTAAATCTTGCCTGGGGCACATTGCTCGTATGATCTGAGCACTTTTCCTGAATTTCAACTTCTGTACATCGGCCATTGTAAGGCAAAGTTACGAGAATTGTTCACTAAAATTTCTTTATTCACTCGAGACCCCCGTAGGGAAATTTCTGATTTAATATTTCTATTCATCAGACAAACTAGGTTTATTTAGCAAACGAATACCGTTTATTGCACGTAAATTGGACAACGTGCGAGATTTACTTTGTCTCCTGGGAGTAGATTGTCTACTCCGACAATCCATCTTCCCTCTCCAAGCTATGGGCGACATCAATCCCTGATGTAACTCATACAGAATATCTTCTAACCTGCACGTTATCACGTCAAGATCACCGAGCAGAAATTAGCTTTCCAGAGTAAACGTTTTCGGTAATCCCCTGGCTATTGGAAGTGCACATGAGAACCAGTACTTGAAAACTCAAGCAACAAACTCCTTTGGGAAAAGAAGTCAGTAATAAAATACCAGATATCATCTTTATTGGTAAGGCTGTGTAGACTTTATTTCTCATAGAGATTGCCTAATCAAATACCTGCGATCAGCAGATAGCAAATATATCAAAGTGCATGGAGCCAACAACAGAAATACAACACTCGTGGAAAGTCCATTCTGTAACCAGCCTTGTAGCAGTTCTATCACGTACTGACATTTGCACAGTTCATTAGCCGTACTCAATTTACATCCGTATACTTAAACGCTGAACACCTGCCACATGTCGAGTGAGTTTCCAGGTACGAGTTCTCTTAATCAGAAGTCTTCCCAGGCTGAGGATCCACTGACTAGGGAGGAACGACGTGTTAGTGTAAGAGTGAATCAAGCCTTAGGCCTATTCCATATACTGTACCTGTGTAAAGTGTAATACTACGATCGAGTCAGTCTTCAAAATCTACCAGTTTAGTCTGTAAATAAATAAATAAATAAATAAATAAATAAATAAATAAATAAATAAATAAATAAATAAATAAATAAATAAATAAATAAATAAATAAATAAATAAATAAATAAATAAATAAATAAATAAATAAATAAATAAATAAATAAATAAATAAATCAAAACCAAACACAACCTCATGGCACTACAGCTCTTGAAGGGCCTTGGCCGACCAAGCGACTGCTGCTCAGCCCGAGGCTCTGCAGGTTGCGAGGTGTCGTGTGGTCAGCACGACGATTCCTCTCGGCCGTTATTCTTGACTTTCGAGACCGGACTCGCTCTGTCACCGCCAGATAACTCCTCAATTCTAATCACATAGGCTGAGTGGACCTCGAATCAGCCCTCAGGTCCAGGTAAAAATGCCTGTCCTGGCCTGGAATCGAACCCGGGGCCTCCGGGTAAGAGGCATGCACGCTACCTCTACACCACGGGGTCGGCAAATAAATAATTAAGGAAAATTATTAATGATAATTTAATGCTGTGTAGACTCCAGGTAGTCCTGGTGCAAATATTTCAATTTGACGTCTTTGGGCGACCTCTCCGCCTGTAAGGATGTGGTTGATAGTTGTTTAACGTTGCGCTAACAGATCTCAGGTTTTCGGGGACGGAAGGATTGTAAAAGACTAGAACTGGGAAGAAAGCCGCCGTGGCCTTAATTAAGGTACAGTCTCAGCATTTGCCGCATGTGACAATGGGAAACCACGGAGAACGATATTCAGGGCTGCCAACTGTGCGATTCGAACTCACTATCTCCCGAATACAGGATACTGACCGCACTCAATCGACTACAGCTATCGAGGTGGGTGAATTTTATTCAAAACACACGTTTGAAAAACTGTAGGACTGGGCTGTATGCTAAAGATACCTTTAACGAAAATTTATAGGATATAGACATCAATCTATTTTAACTGGTGGAGTGGTTTATCAGTAGAAATGTTGGCCTTTTGGGACCAAGTTAGTAGGTTCCACCCCAGCTCAATTCGATGGTATTTCAAGGTGCTCAAAAATGTCACCCTGGTATCGATAGGTAAAATACCTGTTGTGGGTCAAAATTCAGCTCTTCAGTATCTTCTAGAACGGTACCAGTCAGTGGGACGAAATACCAATACGACTAGAAGTAGTCATTTCCTGGAAAAGAGCGGATGGACCTATATTGACTGTCTTATTGTGTAGAGCTCAAGTTTTGCGTTTTCTTTACACTGTTTGTCCTAGAAATGTTAGGTCAAGGGTTTTATTTGAAGACCTGCTGAGGTAATTGGGGAATGACTTCCTTTACACATCAAGTTTACACGGGGAATAAAAATGTTAAAAATCGAGTCACGACCAAATGACACTCCGGAGTTTTACAACCAATTGTAATCGCTAACGTCCTTGTGAGCTTGATCACCAATAAATCGCGTTTCACGACGGCCCATCCTTCTGCTCGATGTGTTCAGTGAATTGTTCTTTTACGGTTGTTAATTAGCCCCGTTGTTGCTCGACGTGCCCCGTAAGACCATAAGACACGCTCGTTTAGTTCTTATCAGACTGGAGCTAATCCAGCACAGACCTTAAACAACAGGTAAACACGTTCCATTACAATGAACGGCAACCATTACTTAGAAGGCTCATTGCTACATACAAAGTCTAAAATGATATCCTGACAAAAGTGTGATTCCAAGGGAAGAACGCTGGCACTGGGGCCAGGAAACTTTTCTAAAAGAAACATCTATCCAGCGAAATTTCTAACCACAAAGCAAACGAATATTTCAGGTGCAAAACTTGAATTGAACTGAAATTTTAAATTTAAATTTCGGAAGAATTCCAAGTTGTGCTTTTGATTTCGTTGTATCATTAAAGACAAAAGTAATCAAACGACGCCAGTCTTACTACAGGGACTGCCTGGCCCCGGAAGGACGTGGGGTCGAATCCCCGCCAGGAAGTCGTAAAATTTAAGAAATGAGATTTCCAATTCCGAAGGTGCATATGGCCCTGAGGTTCACTCAGCCTACACCAAAAATGAGTACCAGGTAAATTCCTGGGGGCAAAGGCGGGTGGGCATAGAGCTAACCACTCTACCCAATCAAGTGCCGAGGTTACGGATAGTGGAAGCCTTTACCTTCCACCCCTCCCAGGGCCTTCATGGCCTGTACGGAGAAGATAACCCCCCTACCCTTAATCTTAGTCCTTGCACCAAACTGACAACTTCACTTCGTCGATGAATGAGCGACATTTCACTGAGTATCTTACCGAATGATTTATCTAACAAAGAAATACTAACAACGAGAATCAACGATTTCTCCATAAACACAGGGGCAACAGCTCTAGATAGTTGTTACTCCACCTGATAATCACCATTCTATCATTCTTGTAACCTACATGTGATGACCAATTTCAGCAATTGATACGTTCTAGTTTTCTCAGAGGTTTCAAAGACATAATCAGTTAGGGATTATTTTCTTCATCTTCATGCGGACCGTAGAGAACCTCGACTCTTGCGGCGGTACAGTGGTTAGCTCTACGCCCGACCGCCTTTGCCCCCAGACTGTAGACTGAGTGAATATGAGAGCCACGTGCCACTCCAAAAACGGAAATTTTGTTTCTTGAATTTTTCGGATAGTGGAACCCACGCCCTTCCGGATATTCCGGTAGGGCAGTCATTTTAGGGATGTATATATAATATACAGATTATTACCAGCCTACATAACGAGTTGACCGTGCAGTTAGTGGCGCGCATCTATGGGCTTCCATTTGGGAGATAGTGGATTAGAACCACACCTTCGGCAGCTCTGAAGATGGCTTTCCGTGGTATCCCATTTTCGCACCTGACAAATGCTGGGGCTGTACATTAATTAAGGCCACGGCCGCTTCCTTCCCACACCTATCCCATCGTCGCCATAAGACGTATCTGTGTCGGTGCGGCGTAAAGCAAATAGAAAAAGATAAATATTCATTGATAGGTGATAACGCTGGGAGGTCTTCTTCTACGACTTTTCCCGCACCTGTGGTGTCGCGGGTGCGATCTGGATGTGGCGCTGTTTTACGGCCGAATGCCCTTCTCGACTCCAGTCCTATGTGGAGGGATGTAATCACTATTGCGTCTTTTTGTGGTGGTTGGTAGTGTGGTGTGTTCTTTCAATATGAAGAGGAGAGTGCTGGGACAAGCACAAACACGCAATCCCCGAGTCAGGAATAGAACCCGGGACCCTATGAACTGCAGGCCTCAACGCTGATCATTCAGCCAGTGACGGGCAGTAAGTGTATTGTATAGCAGTACATTTCATGAGGGACTAAGACGATATCTTATATTTAGACACGAATGAAGCATGAGACAAATGGGCATTACCTTATGAACGCAAATCAGTTATTAAAACAGTTATCCAAAATTGCGTTTATAATTATGTGTAATTTCGTTATTTACAAGCTTAAAATTTATCACTCTTACGTTAAGTTAGTCTCTCTAATTGTAAAGTCATTGATAGCAGGATATTTCTTTACTCTGCATGAATATTTCTCTTTATTTGCGACAGTTAGTTAATATTTGGATGACGGAGGGAACAATGATATGAAGCACTACGAAACCCATTTAGGAAGAACATTTTGGAGAGCAATTTCAGAAATCATTGGTACTGACGTTCAGCTGAATAACTTCATATCAGTAACATTTCAGCTTTATTAATTATTTGTTATTAAGTGTCGGCACAGTCAATACAGCTTATACACATTTCAGCCTGTTAAACACAAAGTGGCACACTTAGAACACTACAAGCTCATTTTCTCCTGATGTCTCCTAATGTTATTCTCCCATCATGGCGTCTTTCTTTAGGCCACATTCATAGCAACATTTTTCCGGCCTCAGTTGTTGCCTCTTCCCTTCCCTCTAGTGCCAATTGAAACCATTATTAGAATATTGAAGTTGGTTTGTTTACTTCCAGTTTTTACCTGTTCGTATTCCGGAATTGTTTATTCAATCTTTCAACATATCTAAAATGTTATGTCAATGGCTTTACTGAAAGACCAGTTCACGATGTTAGGAAATAGTTGACATATTGGACGACTTCTGTTACGATCAAGTTTGCAGGGGTATAAACATTTTAAAATTCTATTGCAATCATGTGCCATTAAAATTGACACGTTGGAGTTTTGCAACCATTTGGTAGTAAATAACTTAATTTCCTAATATTTAATTACTTACATCGCGTAATTGTTATTTTCGCCGTTATAGTTTTTTCATTAATTTATTTCGAATATTAATATTCAGTATAAAGTTTCATTGCTGTCAAGTTAATTTAAGTTTTATGGTCAGTCATCCCAAGTTCCCCTTTTCAAAGCAGTATATTCTACCAGGAAAGAGGAGATTAATTCCGCTGTTATCACCGTCGACGGAAACAACGATGTCGCTTTTAAAACACACAGGATGCTGTCTACAACATTTTACCAGGAGTACACATTCCACAGCTATTTAACCTACGCGTCTTCTCTACGGTCAACTATGCCAACGGACTTGAACTTTTAAACACTCAAAGACTAATTAACGGAGAAGTGTTTATTTTGAGTGTTGGTAAACCTTTTTTGAGGATTGTTTTCTAATGTACCGAAGCTGTGAATGCTTGAGGTGGTTCCTCGTCTATTTTAACCTACCTACCATACGCTCCTAAATATGTTCTCTAGTCAATCAAACCCGGGGGTGTGTACGGAAATTCAGCCTATCTGAATAGTGTGGTTTAATTTAATCTGGAACTTTCCCTTACGGAACTATATAAGCAGGGCACTTAAGGACCATCCTGTCTGAATTGCTCCAGTGTTTGAGAGTGCGACTTGACGGAGGGCATAGGGATAGGGAGGCAGGGGCGCGCCCTGCTTAAAGGAGATTCAGTGATACAAGGTATGGCAGAATTTATCTAAACATGTGATCGTGCCTGCGGATAGCTCGAGGGGAATGTTTCAGCCGTTTCTTAATGTAATTTTGTATTTCGGTGGTTACATGTACAGTAGGATCTTCCCTGCTGGGAAATATGTAATGTAAGGAAATCCGAGTGGTGACCCTCAGTCGTCTCCCATTCAACTTTCAATTGGGTGACTAAAGTTCTTTACCTCTAAAATTCGAATTTTTTTCTCGGCTTTAAATGTTCCTCCTCTAGTCATCCTTTTTAGTATGGGATTAGCCTCTGTGTCATTGGTCCTTAAGCCCACATAGGTTCTTATTCTTCCAGGATGTTCTATAAGAATGCTGGTGTCCTTGCCTTTTGTTGATGGCCTGCTATGGGTAACCTTTAATTTTTATCCTTAAGGCCTTGTAGTATGGGTAATAATGCCCCTGTGTATCCGTAGTTATTCTTGACGGTAACTGTGTTTTAATTTTGGTTCTATCTCGGGGCCGCGAGGAGCATTGTATTTGATAAGCCCACCATGGGGCAAACGTGTATGAACACTTTGAAGTGGGGTCACCCGGTGGGTTGCCTGTTTCGAGGCTAGACTCGTGTATCCTGGAGCTGAGGCTCCTATGAATTGTACCTTCTCAGAGCATACCTTGCTCTTTCATATGTAAATGAAAGACTGAACGCTATTTTGTACCTGATTTAAGACTTCTAAGAGGCATTGTTACATCTGGCGAGATCGTTGTTAATTTTTCAATTATTCTTCGTTGTTCTGTTAAATTTTCTATCTCTCAATTTTAAGAAAGGAAAGAATTAAAATGTCCAAGGTTTCGGGAGTAGCACTCGCATACAGACGGAGTAATTGAGGAAGAAAGTGATACAGTTAAGAAGGTTGAAAATGATAACTAAGGATAGCAGGATAGGACAAACATGTAAATATCAAGTGGATGTATTGTATGTGTGTCTCTAAATTGTGAAGATATGAGTTACGGATATAAGAAGGCGCCTAAATATGGCGAGGGATGAAAGGGTGTCTTATGTTGTTATTACCTAAGCCTCAAGAGGCAAGAAATTAAGGCGGAAAACGGAAGTAAAAGAGAAATGGAGTAAAAATAACAGCAAATGCCAGAAAGCACCTTACGGTATGAAATAATGGGCTACGCTCCGCGGTACTGTTCAAATATTAACAACCCCCACCCCCCTAATGCTATTCGAGGACGATTGTAACCTCAAACGATAATTCGCAAACATCCCGCAGAACGGCTTCTTGACGTCTGTCTCGCTTTCGACCCAAGGAACAACCGCGGTTTTACAGGAATGACGGAGGAAATGGCATTCTTTATATCTTTGCTGGCACAGCCATAGACGTTGCTATGGTAACCGGTTCTGTCGGGCACTCAATGCAGGGCATTGCAATTTTCTCTGTCATTTGAACAGTAAGCCGGCCCGGTGGTGTTGAGTAGCGTGCATGCCTCATGCCCGGAGCCCCAGAATTCGATTCCAAGCCAGGTTAGGGATTTTTACTCGGTCTAGAAAGCCAAGAATAACGGCCGAGAGGATTCGTCGTGCTGACCACACGAAACCTCATTATCTGCAGGCCTTCGACCTGAGGAGTGGTCGCTTGGTAGGCGAAGGCCCTTCAAGGGCTGTAGTGCCACGGGGTTTGAAATGAAGGGACGTTTTACATGTAGTCCACGGATTTTACAGAAAATCAAAAGTATAAGAGAAAATGGATGAAAACTGTTCTGATTTTCCTATAAAACCCCAGTCTATTCAGTAATTTTTAATCATATGCATTTCTAAATCTTTTATTCGAGATCTATCCAGCCGTTTCACTGTGATGGTGGAACAAACAGACAAACAGACACGAAAATTAAAACCACTGATACGGTTTTGAGTTGACCTAAAACGGATAAATATCTAAAAAAGTTTCAAAACAAACAAAATTACAGACAGCGGACCCCTGCAACTTTATTTACATAGATAAGTGATTTTCATCCTCAGTAACATGCAGCCATGTTTGATTACTACCTGTCAAGCAGGAGAGTACACACTTTCTCTGATCATGGAATAATAGTCTACTATTCTCTGCTAGATATTGATTTCCTGACCTTCCCCAGCTTCTAAATATACTAAATAAATGCCAGAACGTTCTTATTAAGTTTCATGATGCTAAGAGAAAAGAGTCGACCTACTCACTCATGGAAAGGTATCAAGTCGACTGGCCTTACCTATGATCGTTAGTAAGGTGGAGGGACAAATCTTGAAAAAATGGATGTCTAGTTATTCGAACTAGTATTCATTGCCGGCCAATTGTGTGTTGCACTATCTGGGGCAGAATCCTTTGGAAATGTAAAGATCCAGTTACGCTCTAATAGTCGGAGTACAGTGAATATTCTATGGAAAGAAGACAAGTTATTTTACCTATTTGTAAAACATTCTGTGGAGATGACAAAAAATAAGTATATTATTAACATAGATACATTTCTTTCGGCTGACGACCCATCTGGAATTAGCGTCGACAGTTCTGCGTGGACAAAAAAGACATCGTATCCAGGCAACCAGTGTACGTCATATGGTTATAAAAACGACGCCATTTTGGTAGACGTAAATACATAATTTCTGGAAGATGTTGATGGTTTTACATCGTCAGGTTTATCAGAACTATACCACCAAGAATATGAGGGATTCTCTTCGTGTTATGTTAAGAAGGATGGTGCGATCGGATTGGCGGAGAATTCTTACTTCCGGGCGCGCGATTAACCGCTCCGTATTTGCCATGCCAGAGCACAAGCCACTGCGGTACTTTATTTTATTTTTTATTTATTTATTATGGCTTCTTTCATGTGGCGAAGTTAGGTCACCCGGCCCTCCCTTACACGCAACCATAATACAACAAATAATATTGGAGCTGCCTAATACTAATTATACTAATTATACTACTTATACTATTTCCTAATTAAGCTTAAGTTACACACCCACACAATATGCAGCTTATTAGCTCGTTAATTCAGTCCTGTTTTCTCTCTCACACAGACACTTGCACACACAGTTATCAACTACCCGGGAAGAGAAGAGAAGGGGAGGGAGGAGACAGAGATAATTATCGGCAAGTTTGCTCGTTCGTCTCGCACTTGATTGTCCTTATCTCTTACAGAGTCAGTTTATTAAACATCCGGAACTGCATACAAGAACACACTTGTCAGTCAAGGAACGCACCAGATCGTTTCCCGTCCCAGTAACGTTCTTTGTTATTTAACATGCTCCAAGATGCAACCCACGCATGTGCACTCTTTCGCTCACAACATTGTAAATGGAAGGAAATACTGAACGAAGGAAGGAATACGCCAAATGGGTTCATTATAGTGAATGTTCAATATGCTCGTCACCTACTTGGATGCACAATTCACAACGGTGACATCTGGACTCTGTTCAGGATGGTGGTGTGTCGCTAACGACCTGGAAGCTACATGTTTTCTTGCTACAAGTTCATTTTCTCTTTCTGTAGGGTTCGCATAGTAGTCAATTTGTGCGGAACAAACTGTACACTGCTTTCTGGGGCTGGGAAGCGACTATGCGAAACGAACGAGAGACTTGTGCATTCTGCACTTCCCACTTCCCCTCCCTTCCCTTTCTTCCTCTGGCGCACAGCAACAGGCAGCGGCCGGCTGTCTGTCATAGCAAATCGCAAAGTGACCGCACCATCGTTCTTAACTCGAAGAGTGTAGTTCTGATACGCCCTGTATAAACAGAGAAATGGAAAATACAATTAACGGGAAAATATTAATAAAAAACTGACCACTGGGGAAGAGAGAGAAAAATATTTCTTTCTTTCCATTTATCGGAACTCTTTCCTGTGGATGGAAACAGAGTATTATCATTGTAAGTTCAAAAACAGACAAAATTAGTTACGATCATAGGGAAAACCGTTAATTCAATATTTTCCTCCTCCAGCGCCCCAAACCTAGGAGCTATCTATATTCTAAAAGAGTTTGCTAAAAATAACTTTGGAAAATCCGCCCGTCCATTCTACTTTCTTTTATTCTCCCTGGAATTAACATCTGGTGAATCAGGAGATATTTACAGGTCTGTAAGTTCAGCCATCTTTGAGTAATAATCAAATCAGTTCATTAAACGATCACTCCAATAATTGCAGGCGAAGGCTTAGCAGGTTGCTAACCTACGAACACTTTCATTAATATTCTGATACGTGTGATTTTCATGCATGCACCCATGTTTGATTACTACCTGTCAAGCACATCCTCGGATTACGGAAGAATACAATTCCCTGCTAAATACTCCTTGATTATTTAACAATTCCCAGATTCCAAATATATTCAACAGATGGCAGAGAGTTCGTAATCATTTACATGCTGCGAAGAGGAAAAGTTCTAGTACAAAGAGACCCCAGACCAACAAACTCGAAACAATGTGGCGAGAATTTACAGCTCAAGGTTCATATCGTTCGATTGAACTGCTACCTAGACTCGTGTCTAACTACACCATAGACACTTTCTGCGAACACCTATCGAAGGTAACCTAGCTCCACGAGAAATAGTGAAGGCCATGTATCTTAAAAGAGTTCTCTGCCTGGAAAAAAGCGCTCCTTCGAGACTAACCTCTGAGCTCAGAAACAATCGTTTTATATACAAGAACTGCGATTAGAGATACCATTGCTTTCTACGACACAATGCCAATTTTTACATTAAGAACTGCAGAATAAAAAAGCGAATCTATGGATAGATTTTTACTACGAACTGGGGCATACCATAACACGCTTCTCAGGAATGCATTCAACTCATGTTACGATGTTTCTCCTGGGAGAATAATAGCACACTTAAAATAGCAACTGTAGTTACGATGTTTGCACAAGGAAACGTTTACTGTTTGCAAGTCGCACACTCAGTGACAAACTGTCGTAGGTTCAATGTGCGATGTAAGTCGATGTTTATCCTTCTCCCTTTTCTTAGGAGCACTGTCGTCTAGGGCCGTCAATAGCCGTGTACCTACCCATTGTAGACGCCGTCATGAGCATGAGTGTAACTGGTGGTTTCGCTTAGAACGGGTTGTCTTTCTGGTGCATGTTCAGTTCTTAAATAATTGTGTACTTCAGTCGAACGTTAAAAATTTCCGCTATGATTGACAACCCTACGAATAGTGTTGATCGTAAGTAACCCTTTTCTCTTTACTTATCAGTGATACAAATTAAATACAGGGGCCTTCATGGATGTTATTGAAAGAATAATTAATTAGAATCGAGTAAGGTCAGCGGCAAACCATAAACTGCCCATGTAATGACTCTACGATTTACAGAAAGTGGCCAAATAGCAACACTGGAGGCACGATAAAGTGATATGGAGTGAGGTACGGGACATTTCTGTCTTAGCAGGTCGACCACACGAAGCTGCTGCGGTAATAACCATGAATGAAATCAGGCACCTGAGGAGTCCTTCAATGGATGCGTTGGTGAAGCCCTTTAAAGTGGAGATCTAACTAATAATGACTCACAGACTACAGATAATAAGGGTCCATCTTACCGAGAGTAACTTCAGAGAATTAGAGAAGACCAAAGCTGTTTATCTAAATAAAGTTCTAACCCTATCAAAATTTACTCCCTCAAGATTCGCATATGAAATTGTAAGAGAGAGGTCATTCGTAGAGGGTCTATGCTACTATATTCTACACCTGGCTACAACACGCGAACTTTATTCAAAGAGAAGGAAATATGGAGCATGTTTCATACCACGAATGCCATCATGGCTCAAGATAGGAGCTACGATTTGCGGTACACGGCTTCCATCACAGAACGTGTGACAATACGAGACATCATTATCTGTAGGAGTACTGTGTGTGTCGGCTGTGCAAGAATTGTTGTGATCGCAGGGATGTGGACCAACTTTTGTAGTGATTAACACAGAGAAACTCATATTGCACTCTAAGTGAACATTTATGTATCTATTTCATGGCCATCGGCTGCACTAAATTATATTATTAAAGTGCATTTTGACCAGAAGAGATCTGGAGGAAGGCAGCCGTCATCCTTTACCTTCTTGAACAGGTATATCATGAGCTCCTGCCGATCATGGGCCAATAGTTGAAGGACCTGTTCAGTTAGCAAATAGATCTCCACTGCTTATCATCACTTGGTTTCAACACTAAGTACACAGTAACACAGTGACAGCGATGTATCAAGTGCTGATGAATGAGCGTTGACATCTGAGAGTGGTTTTCATCATATGAGGAACAGGAAACTGATATAGCGCTACTTAAGATCTAAATACTTTGCACCTAATTTCAGATAAAAACATCGTAAGTCCGCTACGTCCATTTAGAAAATAATTAGAGCCAATGCTTGCAGAATATTTAAATCCCTTCATTTGTAAATGTTCATCCGCGAAGTTTCAATACAATTGTAATTTAACTGTATTTATAGTGTTTATTTTTATTCTTCTTTTGCTTCTCCTGTACATTTTACAATTTGAAGTTACGATGTTAATACTTGTAGCCGTCTCTAAGTAGTTTTTATGTTTATACCCTTCTGCGTGGAATTTACTTTTCCAGGGCTTTCTTCGCGCCTAGCATTGTAAGATTACTTATTGTAGTTCCCGTATGGTGTTGTAGGCTAAGATACACTTTTCTGTAAGTGAGCAGCAATTACCTTGCGACCCTCAAGTCGGTTCTGTTATAAGAGTTGAATAAGCATTAGGGGCATGGCCACGTACATCTCTTAAAATTTATGCAAATTTCCCTACATGACTGTAAAACGGGTTTGCATTCCAACCTATTAGTGCACATACATTCTGGCTGTACTAATAACGTTTCGTTCTGTTGTTTCTTTTCACGTCAGTCGACGAAACAGTTTACATTAAACTTTCTTAGACAATATAACCTGTAATAGTTTATCACTGGAATCTACTTACTCGTGACACTAAGTGAAGCGGTATCGTATGCTCGATAAACTTCATTAGCCTTTGAGTGGAGTATTTAAAGATTTAATTGGGTACTTCAACCAGATGTGTGATAAGAGAATCCGATTGTGAATACATGCGTGAAGCCATTGCCCCAAAAATGTTATATACCCATAAAGTAGCCCCTTGTCTACTTCAGTCAGCTGTAACTTAGACCAGTCATCATGAAGTACTTTCTCCTAATCAGTTCCGCGTTAATCTTCCTTGTTGTAGTATCAGGTAAAATATACACATCATTTAATTTGTTGCATTGTTGTTTTAGAAAACTAATTCTATAGTTTCAGTATTCAAATAATTATTTCGTTGTTATTATTTTATTGTTGTTGTCTTGTTAGCAACAAATTATATATATTATAAATTTATATCCGCAATTGAATTCTAAAGCAAAGGCAGTGTGCTTCTGACACATCCAGTTCAATTTGCTATGAAATTGTCAACAAAACTAACTGAAAGATGTATTACCTTCAAGCGAACGTTATGTAAGTTATTTATGTCTTCATAAGGCTATAATTCCATTTCTGTCCATTCCCTGAATGATTCTCTGTTATTATTTTTCATACTAAACCTAAATTTGGCGTTTGAATCGTTTGTCATATTATGCAAGAATACAAATTCCATTTCTCCATACACATTTCAATGTAAAATGTCCCTTTTCCTCATAGTTCCAGCTCTATTTTACTTTCATTAGTATGTTTTAATTTTAAATAATTAAAAGGAACTGATATACCATCCCTCGTAAATAACAAATTAAGTGAAATAAACATAAAGCCAAACAGTGTGTTCATTTTAGGTAATTCGAAACAAAGTAGGTTTTTTATTTCCTCATTCAGAATGAATATCTTATATCTTTACCAATCAGATTATACATCGACTGTCCAGTTTCTCGAGTTTTCTAAGTATCCAGTGAGTTTTGGGTCTAGAAGGGAAGATAATTGTATTTTGTTGTAACATATTAAGTGTGGTAAACTGAGCCGCATGTTTAGTCTAACAAGTATAGTCTATCCTGCACAACGGTTGTGCTATAAGTTTTGCATAAGCGATAGGGGGATGGACCATCAGAATCTCTTGAATTTATGTTACTCTCGGTACATTACTGATAAACAGGATAATCGACACTTCGTAATAATCACATTAGATTGCGTTCCAACCTATTACTTCCTGAATATCCGGGGTCTGGTGATAAACATACAAATCCATGAACTAATCCTTTCTTGAGCGAATATACTTAATTCATTCTCAGCTGATGTTTCTTCCTAACATGTAATATTTCTCTTGAAATTCTTCAGAAAGTGTGAGTGATATGGAGAATCAGATCTTTCTAAATATGTACATAATTTGTGGACCGTCTGCGTAATAAATCGTATTTATCGTTAATTCCATGAGGACACTGAAACGTATCACACATTCACTGGGATTGGCATATGCATAATACGGAAGGAAAATAATTTCAGATCAGTTATTTAGTTGGTATTTACGGATCGAATTAAATCGTCCAGCCTCCTAGGATAGCCTTGGAAATTCGAATAAATATCTTTAGTAGGTGATGGAGGATCGGAAATTTATTTGGAAGCTTAAATTGATTTTCGAGAAACCTGATTTCGAATGTAGGCAGATGAAGAACGAAACAGGCTGTTTTTCTTCCGTCTACTCACAATCTGCGCGACACGCTAAACGCCTAAAGAGGTAGACAAAGGAATGAAGTTTAGTATAAATACGGCTTCGCCAATGAACCTAATGCAGGCTTTATAATGCTGATGTATCTTAGAATGTTCACTATCGTACGGAGAGACTGTATCATGTGCAAGGCTAACTCTGGTGAGGCGCAGGTAAACAATCTGATAAAACCGGTCATATCTCTGACAGTATTCTGACATTCGTGATACAACCTTTATATGGGAATTACAGAATATGTAACTTATTATTACTCCATGAATGTCGCCAACCTTGTGTTAAAAGAGGATGAGAAGAAGAAGAGTTTGGTTCAGAGGAAGGTTTTTTTTAATTCTGGGATAAATATTATGCACATATATGATATAAGTGAAGTTTATTTTAAATCCGGTCCTCAGTGAACTTGTATTTTGGATTATTTCTCTTCTAACTATTATTTCTAAAATTATTTTAATTTCAGACTTAACACGGCCCAGAAAACAATGTCACGTCTAACTTGGAGAATCTCCTCAGTACAGAGGAAAATGTTACTCAGGCCAACTGACTGACCATTTTTGGCTTTCGGTGCCATTTCATAGTAAAAAATGGAACCTATTAGACACCTGATTTATTTATTTATGTATTTATGTACTTATTTATTTATTCATTTTATTTATTTATTTATTTATTTATTTATTTATTTATTTATTTATTTATTTAAAGAGAATTATTACACTGAACCAATCTAAAAACGCATGCAGGCTGCTCAAGCAAAAGGCTACAAGTTATGGACAGATGCTGTCGCACAATGGATACAGAATATTTCATCATTCATGGCACGATTTGATCTTGGAGTGTTTTCTTTTTTCGGCGGGGGGGGGGGGGGGGGGTTAAAATCTGTGTTTCTGCCGCCAATTTAGAAATTATTTTCTAAATCTCCATTAGACTACATGATTGAAGGAAGGAAGGAAGTAAGGAAGGAAGGAAGGAAGGAAGGAAGGGATGGAAGGTTCATTGTTCATATTAAATTCAAAGCAAATGATTTACTTGTAGAGATTTCTTTCCTGTTTTGAACTTTTATTGCTATTTTCCGGAAATGAGTTGAGCCTCATATAAGACAAGCGATTTTTCAGCTAGAAAGTTAAACCATTGTTTAAAAACAAGGATCTCAGTTCCTTATCAGAAAGAGCAGAAAAGGGGAAATTAATTTTGGTGACATGTGGCATGATTTCCTGGGCCTCATCACATACGGAGGCTTTCAAATACAAAAAGTTACATTCCGATGTCCACCGACTCATCGTGGACCCAAGCACCGATACCGTGGTACCCCTTACCCCGCGATGGGACCCTGAGTAAGAGCCTGGGACCATCACCAGGCACAAAAAACATCTTCGTCTACCACTTTGCTCCAGCAGTTAGGATAGTATCGATATTTCACAACATACTGTTTTATGTTCCAGGACAAAAGCCGTTGGAGATTTGCCGCTGTGTGATGGACCCTGAAAGCGGACTGCAAAAATGTTACGGCGTCGACTGTTCAGCGAGGTGAGCATGATAAACAATAAATGTCTGATATCTTACCTCCCACTTTGCTCTCTAAGTTAATTTTCTAAAGTGTATCTACACATTGATGCACTTTCCGTAAGATAAACGGTATTCAGACTGTTTCCTGTATTTTCTTTTCCGTCTTTTACGGCCCTTTTCTTCGTCAAATATTGCAATATCACAACATTTAATTTTTCACTTTTCTAAATATTGTGTTTCTGGCTGTCTTGTAGGTAAATATTACAACACCTTTTTTACGTTCATTGAAGATCGTTACTGTATTTTCAATCCAATATTTTGTTAAATACTTGTGAATTTCATCGCTCCTTATGTTTTAAAAAGTCTACACTTCAGGCAAGCAACACACCCTAGGCATATGAGCTGCGAATTTTAGGAAAGTGAAATATAACAATTTCTTGACGAGCCTGGATTTCAGACCAGTAGTAACACAGGAATGCAAGGAAGAGAAAGGAAGTGGCATTGTCCTCAACTAAGAAACGATACGAATATACACTATTCCTTTTATAATAATTATTTTTACAGTTACGTTGTAACATTTACATTTAACGCGTGTCTTTGACAGCCTGGAAGGGTTTTAAGTTACAATTAACTAAGTCGTCACAAGAAAATAAGGCTTCCTTCTTAACAGAAGGGAAGGAGTTTCTTTGAAAATTTCGGGACATTTTCGGAAAAACCATTCGTTGGGAACCCCACGAGACCGTTCTCTTATCAAGTATTCTCGCACCTTATCTGTTAAGTGCAACCTGCAAGCTTCCTAGGTCTTCCAACCTTTGACAATTTGTGTCTGTAGTTGTGATAAAACTCTGCTTCTAGGAACTTGTAGTTACAGATGAAGCTATGGCAGATGGTGGCCTGTTTAGTAAAACTATGTACTCTCTTTCTTTATAGGGATCGGTATATACGATCTGGAACAGGAAGGACAGCAAGATACATTCCGTAAGTAGACGTGAATTTTACATTAGAACAGTCAATTTTTTAGTTAGTATATGTATTTCGTATCATGCTTGTTAGAATAAAATATATACATAAAGTACAACTTCATCACAGTCGGTTATACTTTTCGGGGTTCCATCTGCAAGCCTCCGTGAATTTACTAACCACGCCACAATATTCTATTTGTATCTAGTTCTGTGGCCTCATTTAGTTCTATAGTTCTTATATTTACATCTTTAGTAACCGAGTCAAACCGTCGTCGTCTTGATCTGCCTCTACTCCACTTACCCTCCACAATAGAGCCATTTTCTGCATAACCTATCCTCCTCCACTCGCCTAACCTGACCCCACCACCAAAGGCGGTTGAATCGTACAACTTCACCAATCGAGTACATTTTTCACTCAGCCTTTATCGTCTCATTCCAAATACCCTCCTGCCATTGTTCCTTCCTAATTTTACCAGCGATCATTATCGTTACTTTAATGTCTATTACTTATAAAGTATGAATATGATATCCCAGGTATACTCAGACTTTACTCTTCTACGGCGAAGTTGGTCTGAAAGCAGACATCTGTAGACTTAAGAAATTAGTAGTTAATGTTTTATAGTAACTCTCAGAAATTTATCTTCTGTTTATAACTACCATTTAAGTTTAATTTAATAATTAATTATATGTAATTTGGCTCTGAAACCTGGACTCTATTAAGGGCTGATAAGAAAAGAATAAATGCATTTGAAATGTGGTGCTGGCGTCGAATGTTACTCACAGGCTAACAAATGAAGAAGTTCTCAAGAGAGCAGGAAACCATCAGTCTAGAGAAAATGATCGTGAAAAGTATATGTAGTTGGATACGTCATTTACTCCGGCATCCATCATGGTGCACCACACTGCTTGAAGGGAAACTGAAGGAAAGACTAGAAGAGGACGACCAAGAGCAGGGTTCCTCGATGGCATTAAAGGGCGACGTCCATATCAACTAATCAAGCAGCTGGCTCAGGATAGAAGGTCGTTGGTCGAGGACAGTCATGCTACCCACCAACCATCAGGTTGAGGAGAATGAGACAGAGAGAGATAGAGAGGAATCTTAATACTCTGTATTTTGTACAATGTAGCACATACAAGATGGTTTGGCATAACAGCAGGCTTCATAGCCTGACCCACGCCAAGTTAAATTATATGCCAATAATAATAATAATAATAATAATAATAATAATAATAATAATAATAATAATAATAATAATAATAATAATAATAATAAAGAAGAGTGTTTCGTCCGAGAGCGGTCATTTCTTTCAGAAATGTGTTGATCGAACTTACTGCTTAGCTTTGCTGCACCTGGAATCAGTCTCCTGCGATAACACAAGTATCTTACCTGTTCCAGCTCTGTATTCCCTACTTAACATTCAGTTCTTCATATCCTACGCATTGCACCTATTTTCAAGTTCTGTGATATTAAACTGCACAATGCGCCATTAAGTTCAATTTGCCGGCATCAGTAGATGATCCATGTAAACTAACAAAAACAAAGGTGAACTAATTTCCGTAAGTACCTTGAACCGAGAACCCATTCTACCATCAATTCTCACTGCAGCACAGTTTTCAACATAAATGATTATCTACGCTAATCCCTGAGCACGGATAACACCTTTTCCCTCAATACTGCCATACGTCTTCTATAGATTGACGAAACCTAACTATCCATTCCTCTCGTAGCACTTTTCAGTTACCTGCCTCATACTGGAAATCTGTTCCTGACAGCCGAACAGTGGTTTTCATCCCAGTTACTCTTAACAACAGACAACATTACCCCTTCCATAATGCCAGTGAAGACCTTGCTGGTATACTGATCAGTGGAATACCTTGATAGTTCCTGTTCCCTTGCGTGTAGTGAGGCACAATTAATTCTTTCGTCCAATGAGAGGGTACCTTACCAACATTCCATTATAATATGATTCCTCAACGAAGCCATTTGATCCCTGCCTTCCCACCATATGTCAGGTCTTGTTCCATATGGTCCTGCTGCTTCGTGGCAATGGAGTTTATTTACCATTTTTTCCACTTTCTCAAGCATGATATTACTGAAAAAATGTTCCTCCTACCATTGAACTGTGTTTTCTCACCACGTCAACATCAAGATTTTCTTTTTACGATGTGAAAACTTTCGGAATATTTAATTCGAATAAATCGAATGAAAATAGAATAAATTGACCCGTAGCAATGTTTGCCGATTTCAGTAGTTCATCCCTTGATATCACACCATTGTCATATTTTTTATTTTCGTAATTACTTTTGATGGATATACATTCTAATCTAAAACATAAAACGATAACGTGTTTGTTTCACAAAGAGGAAGTTAAAAGGCGCAGTCCGTAACAAAAACTTCCAGAACGTCTCAATAGCACAGGAAAAGTCTTCAATTTCTTGAAACGTCAATGGAAAAGCATTTATTATATGTAACTAATCTAATTACAAAGCCCCACCAACATATGGATCGACCTTGATGGACAGATAATCGCTAAGCGACAGACTTACTCTATATTATGATAGTCCGGTAAGAAATGCTGTATATAGAAGGATGGGAACACCCCGCCATGTTTTATGAAGTACCTTTCTTGCTAGGTGTTTCATGTAACTAGGCAAATCATTGCCTGTTATTTGGAAGTACAAATCCAACATGCCGTGTTCGAGATGTACTTTGGTGTAACTAATCAACTCATTGCCGAGGAATCTGTTCATTTTCGCACCAGATGGTAAAATAAATAAAGCCATATATCGACTCGCGTTGCAGTGAACATCATACATCATACAAATAAACCGCCATTAATGTAATCGAATGCAAATAGTGCGATCAAATTAATACACATAGGAATCTAGAAAATATAACATATCTACAGTTAATATTTCTTTGTTTCGTAAGTGGAGTTACAAATAAATGTCATAAGAAAAATATAGCTAACAAAACCACCAAAACTAATGGAGAAAAAGGTTAATAAATATTTTCATAAAGTAGAATTAATCAAAGAACACGTTTCATTTATTGAGGCATAGCAGACCACACCGGGTATTAATAATATCAATAGTAAGTTAAAAGTGATTTGGAAAATCTCATGGCGAGGAGCAATGTAGTAAACCATCTTTAGGACTCAAGTCTTTTAATTGTTAATATGTTGAGTAATTGTTATTAAAATAATCTATTGTAAAGGCAAGGACATTGAGAAAAGTTAGCAGTTATTACTCTCATAATATAAATATGTAAATCGAAAACTTGTGCAAAACGTTGTGTTGAATTTATATTTTATTTTATGCATAGGCCTAATTTACATCCAACAAGCTTCATTTTATATATAGTTGTCATATGTTCTAACTGATGATGCCCGTTAGGGGAAGGAGGAAGTTCTAGATGTAATAAATTATATTTATATTGAATAGACAGACCACTTAAATATAATATTATTCTTAAATATCCACTACTTGATAGGCCTAATTTGTATTCTTTCCAGCATAAAACCCTTTAGAACTCACATTTTTGTAAATATTGTACCTTTCGGTCCAAAAGAGTTCTACAAACACTTCCTGGGAATAACTACAACTAACGACTATCTTTACATGGATGTTGTGCTGAACATGCTTTCCTAATTTATAAATTCCTCACCACGTAGCAAAAAATATTCCATTTTCCGTCAACTAAACAGAAATGCAAACTATTTGTAACTTATATATCACTGACTTATGTACCAAAAATGTGGGTTATAGCTTAATATTCTCTTAATAATATTTTTCGGAGTTTGTTAAATGAGATATTACTGTATTCAATAAAAATACTTCATATTCGAGTATGTCAGTAGGATTTAAGACACTTTTGAAAATGTATTAATCAAAATATTAAATAGACTCAAAGTGTCATATTTCTATTCAAACGACCTCTTATACCTCTCAAACAATTTTAATTTCACTAGCCTTGAGGTCTATTATCCAAAATACGTTTAAAAAACTCTAGTTATTATTTTGTGGTGTAAATTTACTTAATTCTCTTTACTTTGTTTTGTTCTAGTTATAGACCACTCAAATACGTTCCTGACGATTACTTGGGGTGAGTATTCTATCCTGAGCACGGCGCAGTACTCTAGTATTTTCTTACCAGTAACCAGCAAATTAAACTTCCAATGACCTACTAAAAGTCTCAACGTTGCGAAGTGGAAGCTTAAAGTTATAACTTATTGTCTAGAGCAGTGAAGGTAGGGCTGGGTACTACCACAGTGGACTGGCGCCTAGACTGTAGGCAACACATGTACACGTCTGCCAAAGTTGGTACAGCTATTGGAAACACTGAAGTTCCCGTACGGCTGCTTTCGTGACACTGATGATCTCCTACGGGGAATAAAATTCTAACCAGTGAATCTTTGCTTTCTAGCGAGATCGGAGAAATAAATTGTCTGGTGTGAAATTAGGAAAGTGTGGCAGTTTCTCTTGGAGAATCCCAGCTCTGTATGGTTATGACAACTCCGTGTGGCTGTTCTCGTTATATTTACTCCTTGTGGAATTAAATCCATCTGCATAATTGACAATTAGTAAAAAATAAATAGTTTGGGGATGACCTTGTTTTCTGACTCGTCTCGTCGCGGTTCACTCCAAGCTGAAGATACGAGCGATTGGGGCTTCATATTCTGAATTGATTTGCTAGTGCAGTGCCTAATGTCTGATGGAAGATGAAATCGCATCCATCTACCCTCGACCACACGAAAGACGTAATTATGCTCACATAGCTGCCCCTTTCTTAGCCGACTGAATATCTATGAAGCTGTAATCCTGCAACCTCCGGATCCCAACCCGGCAGAGGTAGTCGGAATTTTGAAGGGCGGAAAAAAAATCCATTCGACACTCCATGTCGTACGATGTCGGCATGTTAAAGATCTCTGGTGACACATTTGGTGTTTACCCCACAAAATTCATTAAATCTCTGCCATAGACGCCCAAGAAAGTTTCGGTTTACTCGGTCTGCCATCAAGTGGGCCTAGAGTAAAACGGCACGTCGAAATTGACGAGCAGACAGCCAGATGGCATCAACTTGAAATGTCTGCACACGGTAGCTGAGGCCATACGATTATTATTATTACTATTATTATTATTATTATTATTATTATTATTATTATTATTATTATTATTATTATTATTATTATTATCGCTTTACTACGCGCAAGACAAATCTAAGGATGAGGCACTGAACTATACGATTTCGGACTCACCCGCACGATAAGTTAAATATTCCTGGGTGCAGGTTATAGGAGCCAAGGGACATTTAGTATGATAATAATAATTCTTGTGCCCCCAGAGAGGTCGGTAAAAGCGAGCTGCCCGTCTGTGCCCTGGAGCCGTCACTCACCTCTACAGCCCCAAGCCACTGGAATTAACCCATGAAGGTTAAAACGGCGGATCGGCCGGGAGTCAAAGCCCTGGGCCAAATGGTAAAGGCTAACAGGCTAACCACTTAGCCATGGAGCCGGATATGATTTATAGTCTGGGTTTGTCCACACGAACAAAGTGCGTATCATATATCCTTCCAATTTTGTACTTTTCCTCATCTCGCCACTCCTGTTCGAATCCTCTTAAATGTTTTCGAGGTTTTTCATTCACTCTGATGATCTGGAGGGTTCTTCCTGCGGCTATAACCATGCAAGCAGCTCCACAGAGATTTTAGTCTCACATTTATCCATGCAGAGGGCACTTCTGATTTGTTATGGCCTTAGTTTCATCATGACACTTGTATCAATAATGCGTACTCATTGCTTTACAGCTTGAATACCGATCTATAACTACTTTAGATTCAGGAAGATTGCGAGTTCACATCTAGCACAGACAACTGAACTTTTAGTGGATGGGAAAAATGTCCGTTGGACGTTCCAAGTCATACGTTGTGTTTGGTCTCAGCAATATGTCACCCAATAGAGATCAATTACTGTGCCACCCTGTAGAATAAAAGGGACCGTCCAAATTGACACTCAGGTAGCTTAAACTGCGCCAAAATGAAACATGTGCAGTATGGTAGCTTAGGTCGTGGACTATTATTATTATTATTATTATTATTATTATTATTATTATTATTATTATTAATTACCATCAAAACTACAATAAATAACCGGAATTACAGATAAGGCCCTTTGCGGTCATTGGAACGCAAATGGGGTAAAAAATCAGGCTAAAAAATATTATATTTTTCAACTTACCTTTACGTCTCAGCGACACAGATAGTCTTATACTGACAATGAGATAGGAAAGGGCTAAGAGTGGGGAAGGAAGAAACCATGGCCTTAATAATGGTGCATTCCCAGCATTTGCCTTGTGTGAAAACTGGAAACCACGAAAGCGACCTTCAGGCTGCTGGCAGTGGGGTTCGAACCCACTATCTCCCGAATGCCAGCTGAAATCGCAAGGCCACTGCTGTTAATAATCTATCGCCTCAGTTAACGGCGTACAGACATCTGGCTGCCTGATCCTCAATTACTCAGGCCCACTAGATGGAATCACTATTGGGAGTCTGTGGCTCAGATTTAATTAATGTTGTCGAGCAAACATCAAACGTGTCACCAGAGAACTTCTACATGTCGACATCGTGCGACATGGTCTGTCGAAAGAAAATTTAGTCCGTCCTTCAAAAACCAGACTCTCTGCCGGGTTTGAACCCACGATCTTGGGGTACGGAGGTAGACACTTTACCACTGATCCACGGAGGGATGGGGTATTACGGTACCTCATGTATATCACTGTAAGTAGCTAGGTGTTGATAATTAAAAATCATTGGAGTAATCACATAGACGGGAAGGTTACAGATCACTTCACATGGTTGTGGGGGATTTTAGGGGTAGTAAAAATGTAAACGAGAGGGCTTATAAGTCACCGGTAAGACCACAGTAGAGTGTAGTTCCGAGTGCTTGGTTAGAGAACTG